>NW_028288846.1:0-182767 GCF_059628265.1 Tinamus guttatus
CAGCCCTGCATGCAGAACATGCACCCATGGGCATGCACACGTGCACCATCGTGCATGCACACATGCACCCTCATGCAAACATGCACCCATGGGCATGCACATGTGCACCATCGTGCATGCACACATGCACCCTCATGCACACATATGCACCCATGTGCATGCACATGCGCATCCTGGTGCACTGCGGGCATCCATGGGAACCCTGAGATGCATTTGCTTTTTATCCTGGCCCGGGATATCAGCTCTTGGATTGCCAGCTCATCGCAGCCCTTCCCGCGGCTGCATCCAGGGCATCGTGGCCGCGGCGCCATCCACCCCCGACGGAAGGAAGGGAGCGAAGCTGCGGATCCCGCGGGAGCCGCAATTGCTGCCCTGGCGGGTGTGCAGGAAGGAGCGCGCGGCCCTGGGGAACGCGCCGGCTCCATCCCGAGCTCTTCCCGCGTGGCCGCGGTTCTGTCCTGCGCTTCCTCTGGAGGCAGCCTCGTCCGCATCCCGGGGTGGCCCCTGTGCTAGGACTGCGCCCCATCCCAATCCCATATCAGCCCCCATCCCGCATTTCCACCCCACAGAGCCTATGCCAGTTCCCATCCCACGTTTCCACCCTGCAGACCCCATCCTGGACCCATGGTGGTCCCCATCCCATCTTTGCAGTTCACAGACCCCATTCTACTCCCCTATCAGTCCCCATCCCACGTTTTCGCCCTGCAGATCCCATCCCAGTCCTGTGCTGATCCCCATCCCACATTTGCGCCCCACAGACAGGGGATGACTCAGTGCTGGGGTCTGCACCGTCCCTGTGCACACATGGACACGGGCAGGGGAGGGATGCAAGATCCTGCCCCCAGTTCCCTTCCCCATTCCCTGGGCAGCCTTTTCCAGGTGGGTTTGGCAGCTGCCCAGCCTGGGGGATGTGGGACCTGGCAGCGCCCGCGGAGCCGCAGGGACATCCACATTCCCAGATCCCCCTGCACCAGCACGGATCCCCCCATCCCATCCCATCCCATCCCACCCCATCCCATCCCATCCCGGGCACTCTGGTCCCGCAGCCCCTCCCGTGTCCCCCCGCTGTCCCTGTCCCCCCCCCTCCACGGTCCTGCCTCCTCCCTGGCGTCACCGCACGAGCCAGAGCCGCGGCAGCCGCCGGCGGCACCGGAGCTCTCCGGAGCGCTCCGGGCGCAGCATCCCCGGCACCGCGCAGGTAAGAGGGATTTGGGGGAAGGGGGCGGGGGACACGCTGCCCCACAGCTCCGGGAGCAGAGCGGCAGGGAAAGTTTTCCAGCCTGGCACCAAGTTCCTGCTTCCCCCCCAAATCCCACCCCTCTGGCAGCCTCTGCACAGGGCTCCGTGCGCTGGCTCCAGGCTCCCGCTGTTCCCGAGGCTCCCGAGGAGCCAACGGGTCGGAGACTCCCGGCTTTCACAGCACCGGTTGTGAAGCCAAAGCAGCTCCTTCCCTCCAGTGCTTGGGATCGGGATCTCTGCTCTCCCTGGCTCGGAGCAAGCGGGACGGCTCAGGACACCTTCCCGAGAGGGGACACAGCAAGGACGTCTCCCAGCCTTGGGCAGCCTGGGAAGAAGCTTCTTGTCGGGAACGACACGGTCCCCAGGCGAGGAGGGCAGAAGGATGCTCGAAATTAGCCAGTTTCGAGATTTTACGGTGTTATTGCTCAGCCCACGTCGAGCCAAGATCCTGCAGAAACGGAGCCGTCCTGCGGCTTTGGCTCACCTGGAGCTGCCCAGCTGGGACAGGAGCTCCCCAAAGAGCCTCCCGGGCTGCGGAAGGGGCCCTTTTCCCTCCTTGCCAGCACTGCAATGTCCCAGGTCCTGGGCAACCCCCGAGGGCCACCAGAAGCCCCAGGCTGTGCCTGGAGCCACCAGGCAGGAGGTGGCACCGTCCTGGTCCCCTCCAGCTCCGGCTCCGGCTCCCACCCGATCCCTCCGCTCGCTCCGACTGACGGCAGCACCCGCCACTTCTCCCCTTCCCCAGGAGCTGCTGGACACCTCCGTGCTGCCGCTGCTCCCGTTGCTCCCGGCCCTGCTCCAGCCGAGGAGCCGCTCTTGGGAATTGGGACGACGTCGCGGGCACCATGGAGCCACGGTCCCCGGTATTCCTGGTCCTCGTCGCCTGGTGCTTTGCCATCCTGCAGGCAGGTAAGGCTTGTGTCCATTCCCTGCGGCATCCACATCCCATTCCCGCTGCTTCCCATGCGGCTATCGCAGGCCCGGGAACAAATCCCTCCTCCAGGAGCCCTGCTCCGTCCTCTGCAGTTCATGGGAATTTGCCTCCCTCTCCCATCATGGTCCCTGGGACTTGTCCGTTTCTTCTCCTGCTCTGGCCCCATCCATCTCCATTCCGCCTTTCGCTGGCCGTCCTTGGTGCTTCTCCAACGGGAGAAATTTATGGAGCCCGCAACGAGCAAGGACACGCGAGCTCATCGCGTGCGGAGCAGAGCCCGCTTCACTCATCCCCCCAGGACGGGCTCAGCTGCAGGCCCACAGCTTGCAAACCTGGACCAGTTTTCCAGGGGGGCAGCAAGAGACCCCCCAGACCCTGGGACAGGGGGTTCATCTCCCAGCTCCCTGCCAAGGACCATGATGTCCATGAGCCTTTCCCAGGTCCTGCTTCCCACCTCTCCTGTTGGAGCCGCATTCCCCCATTCCAAGCCCGGCGCGGAGCAGGGGACGTGGCGCGAGCTCTGCCCTGTCCCCGTCCCCCTCGTCGTGTCCCCGCAGGCGGCCGCGCGCAGGAGCGGAGCGCCGGGCATGCCGAGGAGCGGCTCTTCAAGCACCTCTTCACCGGCTACAACCGCTGGTCGCGCCCGGTGCCCAACACGTCCGACGTCGTCATCGTCAAGTTCGGGCTCTCCATCGCGCAGCTCATCGACGTGGTGCGTCCGCGGCCGGGTGCTCCCTCCAGAACGTGCCCCCTTCTGCCACCTTCATGAGAACATGGCCTCACTGAGTGCATTTAGGTGCCCAAGGGTGACATGAGGGTTTGGGGTGCAGGACGGGACAGGGCTCAGGAGGTGCCAGACAAGTCTCGTTTGCTGCCTGTGGCCGCTCACAGCGTCCGTGCCCACTCAAGATGCACCCAGGAGCCACCTGAGAGCCCTCCTGGCCGCTGCACCGGGAGGGCACGGGTGTCTCCTCGTCCCCGAGGGGCATCCGCGAGCCCTGTGCAGACACCTGAAGATGCCCGAGGGCTTCTCAGATGGCACCGGAGCGCCAGGCAGGCCGACCCTGAGGCTGCTCGGTGAAACAGGCCACAGTTTGTTCCCCCACCAGGCAGAGGCCCAGCAGCTCTGTCCTCCCACAGGAGGGAGATACTTCAAGGCAGCTTCCACCTGGGCTTCTGTCCCCATCAGAGGGTACCAGGGGGTCCTTCTGTCCCCATCAGATGGTACCAGGGACCCCAGGGGGTCTGGGGTGCTGGGGGCAGCGATGGCTGCATAAGGATCCTCTTGGAGCATCCCAGATCCTTCCTCATCCCTGATGGCCGCGAGAGCATCCAAGAAAAACTGCACAGCTCTCCACCCTGCTCCAGCTGCATGCCCTCACCCATCCACCTACCCCCAGGGCTGCCCCTGTGCCTGTGCATCCATCCCCCTCGCTCTTACCTCCCGTATATCCCTTCATCCATCCCTCCATGTGTCCATCCATCCGTCTGTCCATCCATAGCACGCTGCATTTGTCCCCCCAGCGCCTCTCGCCCAGGCCGGTGGAGCAACTCGAAGCCGGGCACCACAATCTGCTATTTCTTGCTGCCATCTAGCGAGCAGATATTCCCAGGGAAACAGCCTCTCCTGCAGCTCATCCTGGGACCGGTGTCTCCCAGCAGCTGGATTGGGGATGGATGGAGGTGGAGGGCTTGGAGCAGCTCCTGTGGGAGCTGCCCGGGTGAAAGCAAGTCCTAGGGACTGGGAATGCAAAGGGGAAACCCTCGAGCTCCCTCCATCCTCCTCTGATGCGCTCCCTCTTTCCCGCTGCAGGACGAGAAGAACCAAATGATGACCACCAACGTGTGGCTGAAGCAGGTAGGAGCCTCGTCCCTCTGTGGGGCAGGAAGGGCATTTGGGGCAGAGAAACCCTGACGAGGAGGAGGAGGAGGAGGAGGGTTGTGCTGGTCCTTGCTGTACCTCGGAGCAACCTGACACCCTTCCCTCCATCCCCGTGTCCCTGCAGGAGTGGAGTGACTATAAACTGCGCTGGAACCCGGCGGACTTCGACAACGTCACTTCCATCCGCGTGCCCTCCGAGATGATCTGGATCCCCGACATCGTGCTCTACAACAAGTGAGTGGTGATGTGGGGCAGGGGCAGCCACCAGGCTGCTCGCCCCCATGGGCTTTGGCCACCTTAGCTAGGTCTTAGCAAGGTCTCAGCTAGGTCTTAGCAAGGTCTTCATGTGTCTCTGCCCCACACAGCGCCGACGGGGAGTTTGCCGTAACCCACATGACCAAGGCCCACCTCTTCTCCAACGGGAAGGTCAAGTGGGTGCCGCCCGCCATCTACAAGAGCTCCTGCAGCATCGACGTCACCTTCTTCCCCTTCGACCAGCAGAACTGTAAGATGAAATTTGGCTCCTGGACCTATGATAAGGCCAAGATTGACCTGGAGAACATGGAGCACCACGTGGACCTCAAGGACTACTGGGAGAGCGGTGAGTGGGCCATCATCAATGCCATCGGCACCTACAACTCCAAGAAATATGACTGCTGCACGGAGATCTACCCCGACATCACCTTCTGCTTCATCATCCGCCGCCTCCCGCTCTTCTACACCATCAATCTCATCATACCCTGCCTGCTTATCTCTTGCTTGACCGTGCTGGTCTTCTACCTGCCCTCCGACTGCGGCGAGAAGATCACACTCTGCATCTCCGTCCTGCTGTCCCTCACCGTGTTCCTGCTGCTCATCACCGAAATCATCCCTTCCACCTCCCTGGTCATCCCCCTGATCGGAGAGTACCTCCTCTTCACCATGATCTTCGTCACGCTCTCCATCATCATCACCGTCTTCGTCCTCAACGTGCACCACCGCTCGCCGAGCACGCACAAGATGCCGCGCTGGGTGCGCAGCTTCTTCCTCAACTTCATCCCGCGCTGGCTCTTCATGAAGCGGCCGCCGGCGCTGCCGCCCGGCGCCGCGGGGCAGTACGACCTGCCCGCCGCGAGGCTCAGCACCTCCCGCTGCTGGCTGGACACCGACGTGGACGACAAGTGGGAGGAAGAGGAGGAGGAGGAGGAGGAGGAGGAGGAGGAGAAGACGTTCCCCGGCCGCGCGCCCCAGGATGTCTCTCCCAACCAGGGCGCCCCGTGCCGCTACGTGTGCGGGCGGCAGCTCCGCAAGGCGCCGGGCGGCCCCCGGGTGCCCTCGCGGGGCGCCGAGGGCGGCGCGGAGCAGGGGCTGCCGCTGTCCCCCGGCATTCTGAAGGCCCTCGAGGGGGTGCAGTACATCGCCGATCACCTGCGTGCCGAGGACGCCGACTTCTCGGTGAGCGCCGGGGACGCGCGCGGAGGGCGGTGGGTGCTCCGGGGATTTGCTGCTGCTTCCCCCCGGCTCAGGGGTGCTTGAAGGTCCCAGAGACCACAGAATCCCAGGATGGCTGAGGTTGGAAGGGACCTCTAGGGATCACCCAGTGCAACCCCTGCTCCAGCAGGGACACCCAGAGCACGGGGCACAGGGGGCATCCAGGCGGGTTGGACATCTCCAGAGAAGGAGCCTCCACAGCCTCTCTGGGCAGCCTGTGCCAGGGCTCGGGCACCCTCACACCAAGGAAGTTCTTCCTCACATGGACATGGAGCTGCCTGGGGTTCAGCTTGGACCCGTTACCCCTTGTCCTGTCACCGGCCACCACCGAGCAGAGCCTGGCCCCATCCTCCCTACATTCTCCCCTCAGCTACTTGTCCATGTTGACCTGGGATGGAGCAGCCCAGACCGGGCTCAGCTGGGTGCTTTTGGGAGACCCACAGTGGGGTTTGCACTGCCCCAGGTTCCACACAGATCCCAGCGAGGTTCCCCCAGCCCTGTTGCTCCAAGGGGTTCCCCATATTGGGCATTTCCCCACCCCGCTGTGGGGACGAGGAGAGCCGGGTCTTCTCATCCCCCTGCTCACGGTGCCGCTCTGCCCGGCAGGTGAAGGAGGACTGGAAGTACGTGGCCATGGTGATCGACCGCATCTTCCTCTGGATGTTCATCATCGTCTGCCTGCTGGGCACCGTGGGGCTCTTCCTGCCGCCCTACCTGGCGGGGATGATCTAGGGGGGCAGCGGGGCCGGGCTGGGGGCAGCGGCGCCGGGGCCCTCCCGCAGCGAGGACACGAGCCCAGCACCCGGGACCGACACGGGGAAGGCGCTTGCAGCAAGGGAGGAAGCAGGAGCCCCAGGGGAGGCCAACGGAGCGAGCGGAGAGGCGGCCGCTTGGCCCAGCGCGGGGGCACCGGCTGCAGCAGCGTCACCGTCACCAGCTGCTTCCTGCCCTCGGGCCGCGGATCCGGCGCCGCTCGCTCCCAGGATTGCGGCTCGTGATTCCTCGCTTCGGCGTAGCCGGGAAGAACGAGCCTTGGAAGGGAGCCGGGCTCTTCTCCAGCGCCCCGAGGGATGCCGAGGTTCTCCAAAGACTGAACCAGAAACCGCAGGGCTGGATGCTGCCTGGGGGGTTAGAAAAAGCACCTGGGAGCAAACTGGGCTGGAGGAAACGGTGCTGATGGAGCTCTTGGCATCCCAAGGGTCCTGGAGCAGGAGGGGAACAGGAGCTTGGGCCTTTGCTAAGGCTCGCTGGGGTGACAAGGGGCTCAGGACGGGGCTGGAGCTGCAGGGCGGCCACGATGCTAGAACTGGGGGTCACAGCAGAAGAAAAACAGGACCCTGGGCCCAACAGATGGGTCGGTCCCGAGCACCATGGACCTCCGTGGGGCTTTGAGCTGACAACGGGGCCCCGCGGCCGTGGGGCGCAGGAAAGCACAGGCGCCGCTGGGCTTGGTGCATGGTTTTATCTCAGCCAGAACGAACAGCGTTGTGGGAAGATGCTGGGGAAAAGCCCGAACCGAATGACTCCCAGCGCGAGCACCGCCCGGGCAGAGGTTTCTCCGCTCGCACGGAGACGGGCCGCTCTCCCGGGCGGCCGGCGGGGTCCCGGCCCCCACGCGCTCTCCTTAAATAACCTCTTCTATACAACGTACACGGAAACGCACACAGTCCCTGGGCATGGCCCCGGGGGAGCAGCCGGCGGCCGCGCGGGGCTCCCGGGACACCGGCTCCCGCGGGCGCCATCCCCGCCACCGCGGAGCCCGCGAAGCCACCGGGGTCTCTGCCCTCCCTCGGGGACCGCCGGGGCGAGCCCAGCTTGTCCCCACTGCGGGGACGGGCGGCCACACAGCTCCCTTCTGAAGAAGACCGACACGGCGACGCTAAAGACACGAGCGGCTGCAGGAGGAGGCGGGACGGGGAGGGCAGCGTGGCGAGGCCGCGGCAGACGCTCCAAAAACCCGGGGCCTCCGCGGCGCTCTCCTCCCGCCTCCGCCGCCGGCAGCGCGCGCGCCCTCCTCCTCTCCTTCCCCAACCCTCCTCCGGCCCTTCCCTGGCCGCTCCTCTCACTCCAAGCACAGCTTGGCCAGGTTGCCCTGGACCTTGGCTTGGTCCACAGCGTCCAGGAGGTTCTTGGCGTCCACGGCGAGCGCGTGGGAGGCCGTGAGCATCTGCCGCTTGCACTCGCCGCTCAGCGAGGTGACGGCGTTCTGCTGCGCCAGGCGCATCTTGTTGATGATCTCGGCCAAGTCCTTGTTGAGCAGCTTCTGGGTGCCCTCGATCTGCGCGGGACACGCGGGGGTGAAACGCGGAGGCGGCAGCAGGGCCGTCCCGGGCCGCCCCGGGGCCGCGCGGGCCCTACCTCGGTGCGCGAGGCCGCGGGCAGCACAGGCAGGATCTCGTCCACGCTGCCGAGGAGCTTCCGCAGGGACAGGCCCACGTTCTGCGGGGAAGGCGGGAGGGCCGGGATGGCTCCAGGCTCCGGCGCGTGCCTGGATCCTCCCGGCGTGGAGCAGCGCGTGCCGCGGGCTCGGCGACCGTATGGGGACCAGGACACGGTGGGAAACGCTCCACCGGCTCCAGGGCCCGGGGAGAAGTGGAGAACGCTGGAAACGCCCCCGTTATTGACCCAAGGACGCGATGCAGGAACCAGGAATGCTGGAAAACGCTCCCTTCCGTAGGGCCTTCCCGAGGAGGATGCTGGGGGAAGCAGCCAGCCCCCCACTGCCGTGGGGAAGCCCCTTCCCTGCCTACCTTCACGGCCAGGATGTAGCCCTCGGGGGGCAGGCGGCTGATCTCGTTCTTGAGCTGCAGCACGGAGCGCACCAGCTCCATGACGTTGCCGTACACCGCGTCGTCCGTGCGGTCCAGGTTGGCCGTGGGGGCCGGCTGGAGGGACTGCCGGGAAAGGGGGGACACGATGGGCACCGGAGAGCCGGAGGGAAGGCCCGGAGCTGCCTCCAGGCTCCCGGGACATCCGGGAGGAGCGGGATGGGGTGTCGCAGTGCCGGGAGGCCCCACCTGGGCGCCGAGGCGCGGAGGCTTCTGCGGTGGTCCCGTGAACTCCGCTACGGCGTCAGTAAGGGAAAGGAAGGAGGGTCACTGCCCAGGATGCTGCCCCGTCCCGCAGCATCACCATGGGGAGACCCCTGGGGCTGCCCCCCGCCCGGCCCCACGGCCGCGGCACTCACTGTAATCCGTCTCCTTCTCCGGGAGCAGCTGCCGAGGGAAGAAACACGGAGCAAGTTAAGAGGCCGCAGCTTGCAGGTGGAGGCAGCGAAGAGAGGAGAAACCCCTCGGTAGGCCCCGCGCCAGGACCAGCAGGGTTCACCCCTTAACGTTTCCGGGTGTGTTTTCCCCCCAATAAAAAAGCGATGGGCAGTGCTGGGGCGCTCGGACACGGCACCGCTGCCACCACCGGTGTCCCCAGCAGAAGGTCCTGCTGCGCCCCCGGCCACCAGCGTCTCCCCGGACCCTCTTGGCACCACTCACCGGTGGGAGGTTGTTGTTCATGAACACCGTGGGGTCCTGCAAAGCGGGAAGAGCCTCGTCAGAGGCACCGGGATCGGGGGGAACCGGGAGGTGCTACCCCATTCCCAGCTCTGTCCCGGGGGGAATGGGGCTGGGAGACGCCTCCAGGTTTCCCAGGAAGTTGCTCTGAGCGACTCCCTCTTTTCTAGCTGGTTTCCACAAGGCTCAGTGGGGATTTTTGGCCTTCTCCCCATTGATTTCACGTGGATTTTCACCCGGCTGGGCGGCCGCCTCGCTGGATGACATGGGACACCAGGGGAAACGCGGGACCGAGCGCACAGAGCTGCTCCTCTCCTCCCCAGCAAAAATTCCTCATTTTCTGACTTTATCCCACAACTTTGGAGCAGGGAAAGCAGCACCAGCCCCTCTTGAGCTGCCTGACAAGGGCCAGGAAAAAGCATTGTTCATCCATCAGGACCAAACTCTGGGAAACCCGTGGAAACAAATGATGGGAACACATTTTCCCAGCTCTGCTGGGCCCAGGGATAGGGGACAGTTTACAGCCCATCCTTCTCCCCCTGCATCCCGCTACCTGCTCCACAAGGAAGAGCTTCCCCAGCTCCATCCCATCCTCCCCATCTGCTCCCTGCCCCAGGGCCACCAGCCTCCTCCAACTGCGGCTCAAAATAATTAAGATTAATTCAAGCTATTGCCTCCAGCTGCTCATCACGTACAGCTGCTTCGGCCCCCAGATCAGGGTGGTGCTGCTGAAAATTGGGTTGGTTCTTTTCCAGCTACGTCAGTTGATCTAATAAAAGATCCTTTTTTTTTTTTTTCCTCTTCCAGGCCTGTCTCACTAAAAGCTGATGCATTAGTCACCCATTAGCTATCTTAATTCCTTATTTAAAAAGTGTTACAAAAGCCCATTAAAATGAGATTGCAAGGATTTAAAAATTCCCCGAGTTTCAAAATATTCATTTCCCAAAGCCTCTCTGCGAAATTTTTAACACAGTGCGGAAAATAAGGAGGTGCAGGCGTTTTGGCTACGCCAGCGGCCGTTCTTCCTGGGGAAAACCAGGTTTTCCAGCCGTGAAAAGTGACCTTAATGACTGCAGTAAGTGGAAAAGCCACGCTGTGAAATGTTCAGGGGGAAAAATGTCACCGAGGCGCTGCTGTAAGCAGGGACATTTTGCAGGGCGCCTTGCGGGGGACAAAGCCAGGCAGGACTGGGGCTCACCAGGGACTTCTCCTCCTGCCGCAGCCACTGGTAGTCCTCCAGCATCTGCTTCTGCTGCTTGTCCAGGACCTGGCGCATCCTGAGGCGCTCCAGCTCCCAGAGCTTCTGCGCCTCCTCCCTGCTGCTGGGCCGCAGGAAATCCTCCTCCTGGCAGGGCGAGAGGCGGCGGTGACAGCGCGGTGACGCCGGGGGACGGCGTCCCGCTCGGCGCATGCAAACCGCGCGCGGGAGCTGCCTTTGCGGGGAAGTGACACCGTGGAAGAGGGAAGAGCCCTCGGGGGCAGCACGGAGGCTCTGACCCTCCCGTGGGGAAGCCAGGAGCATCTAGGAGCAGGCGCAGCGAAGCAGAGCACGGTGCGCCCCCCCCGGGACCCCCCTCCTGCTCCGCATGCAACAGGAGACGACGTTTCGGGGGCAGCGAGGCCGGGGCAGCGTCTCTTACCCTCATGCTGTGGCGCTTGAGGACGTGGTGGCGGTTGAGCGGCGGCGTGCGCAGGGAGCTCGCGGGCGACTGGTACTCCACGGGGCTGGTGAGCGTGGGCGAGCTGGCGCACAGGCCCTCGGGCACCTGCGGAGGGCACGGGGGCGGCACGGAGCGGGGCACGGGGCCAGGACGAGGGGCGTTAGTGGGGACGGACACACGGAGGCGGGGACGGAAGGGCGAGCGGAGCGCGCGTGGGAGAGGGGCTTTGGCACCAGGGTGTGGGGAGACGGCGCTTCCCGCATCCCAGCGCCCGGCGGTGGATCGGGAATGGGGGCTCCTCCTCTGTCCCTTGGCTGGGACGTTCGCTTGAGCCTGGGGGTGGCCTCTTCTCAGTCCCCTACCCAAACCCCTACCCGTCCTGGAAGGAGAGCCCCAAAGAGCAGCTGCTGCTGCAGACTCTGCCCCGGTGCTCTGGGGCAGACACCGTCCCACCAAGACGGTGGCATCCCAGTGGTGACACCCCAGGAGTCTGCCCCACTGCGAAACTCTGCCAAACCCTGTCCAAATTCTGCCCCTCAGCTCCCATGACTCTTTCCAGGGGCCTTCCCTGCGTCCCCATGGAAAGGGCCACCAAATTCAGCCCGCAGGGACACCAGAGAGCAGCGAATCCCTCCTCTTTGCACGGGTGAAGTGGTGGGCGCCCTGGGCCCCCTTCCCTGGGGCAAAAGCCTCTCTCCGAGCTCCAAAGCACGAACAAAACACAGGGCACGAGCGCGTGGTTAGAGCCGGGCTGGATCCGAGGTGGAGCGGATTCCTGCTTGCAAGGCAAAGGGAAGCTCTCAACGGCGCGGGGCTGGCGGCGGCGGCGCGGGGCGGCTTGGCAGCCACGTGTCTCGGACCCCAATTCCACCAAGGCGATTGCCCCACGGGCTGGAGCACGGCTCGAGCCCCAGGTGCTGCTTTCAGGTGTCAGATCCCTTGCTCAGGTGCCCACTGCCTCATCCCGGCTACGGAGCCTTACCTGGAATTGCAGCTTGGGAGCCAAGAGGTTGTTCTGGGGTGGCGGTTTGTACTTGGGCCTGCTGGGCTGTGGGAGGAGAGGGAAAAAGGCAGGTCAATAAAATGTCTTTTCTGGCTACCTTAGCTCAGGGAGACTCATCTGCTCGCAGGCAGGGAATCCCCATGTCCTTGGGGGAAGCAAAACCACGGCTCTACCGAGCTGGCAAGAGCACCCTCGGGCATGCAAGAGAGGGGCTGGTCCCTCGTGTCCTGCCCAGCTGACCGTGCCGGGCTCTGTCCCCTCCTCACCTTTGGTGGCGGCTCCTGGAATGACGGTGGCTCCATGATTTTGGGAGGCCGGTGGCGATTATTCCTCTCCTGCTCCTTGGCAAGCTCCTTCTCCATCAGGTAAATGTCGCTGCACGGGGAGGTGAAGGGAAAAAAAGAAAGAGGGGGGATTAGCAGAATCCTATCCAGCCAGACACGTGTCTGGTGCAGGGGGATTCATAAGCTGGATGTGCCATGGAAAACAGGAGGCTGCCAGCACCAGCGCATTCCGAGCAGCTCCGGCACCGGCTGTAGCCTCCGAGCCCCACTCAGCTCCTTCCCACCTGGTTCCTGGGAAAGAAAACGGCTCAAATACAGTGGATTAAAGAGTGAACTGGCCCAAACTTCCCGAGGAACCTCCTGGGGACGTCGTGAGACATGGAAGCTGCTGCAAAGCTGAGAGAAGCTTTGTGCAGTCAATTTATCCGCCGTTTCAGAATTAAAAATGGATGATTCTCCAAAAAGGCTTTTCATACTGTCCGCAAAAGAGTCGATACCTGCTTGCCCGCGAGAAGCGAACGTTGCCCGCTGCACCCCAAGCACCACGAGCAGCACAAGCTGGGGAGAGGCCCACAAGCAGCCCTTTGACTTTGGGGCTTGCCAGAGAACTCGAGTCCTCGCCCCTTGCACGGGTTCAGTTTTGGGGCCCCGCTCACCTCAAGCTGCAGACCAGCTCCTTGAACTTGGGCCTCTCGCTGGGGTCGTAATCCCAGCAGCGGGTCATGAGGGTGTAGAGGACGGGCGGGCAGAGCTCGGGCTTGGGCAGGCGGTCGCCCTTCTCCAGCACCCCGATCACGTCCTTGTTCTCCAGCCAGAAGAAGGGCTGCTTGCCGTAGCTCAGGATCTCCCACATGCACACGGCTGAGGGCACAAGATGCCACGGATAGGGGGGCACGCCAGGAGGCAAGGCTGGTGCCCATGGGGTGCTTAAGGGGATGCTGGAGCACGAGAGCAAGTTCTATGGGTGCTATGGGAGGTAGGCAGGGAATCACCACCCTCTCGGGCGTTTGGAGACCTGGTCACAGCTCCGTGCTCTGCTACGTCCAGGCAGGTCACTTGGCTACTCTGAGTTTCTGTTCTCCAGGTGGCAAATGCAGAGAAAAGAGCTCCCTGCTTCTCCAAGGGTCTGAAAGGAGCCAAGCTCCTGTGTTACGGGGGAGCACGGGACTATTAGGGATGGACAGACTGACAGGGGAGCACCAGAGGCTATGGCAAGGGGCAGACGGGCAGGGAGATGGAGATTTGCAAGGAGTAGAGTTTAACTTGGCCTCCCTGACCAGACACCAAGGTCTTGGATTCCCTGCAGGAGGACCGAGATCTGTCCTGAAAACCTTCTTCTTAGGTATCTTTCCCAGAAGGCATATTTGGGATAACATCACGCCTCTGGATTTACAACAGGAAGCCGAGAGCTGCATTTGGCCATGAGGGTTAACACGGTGCCCTGGGAGGAGGACAAGGAGCCTGTTCCATCCCTACCCCACCACGCACCAAACATCCACACGTCGCTGGCCGTCGTGAAGCGGCGGAAGTTGATGGACTCTGGTGACATCCACTTGATGGGGAGACGGGTCACGGACGCTGCCGGGGGCAGAGACAGCGGCCACGGTTAGAGCAGGCGGCAGGAGATGCTCCCCACCGCAGCCACACGCAAGCAGGGCAGGGGGACAGGACCCCTGCGTGTCCTCTGCTACCTACCCCTGCTGGGACAGCCCTGGCCCCTTCCCACCACCCCTCGCTTGCCCACCTGCAGCTCCCCTGGTATTGCTCTGAGCCCCATCACATGCCAGCTCTTGCCTCCAGGGCCACCAGGCCCCTAGCACACTGCTTACCTTTATAGTACTCCTCATCCTCTATGTACCTGGAGAGCCCAAAGTCACCCAGCTTCACACATTCCGGAGAGGCCACCAGGATATTCCTCACGGCAATATCCCTGCAAGGAGAAAGACTCTTGACTGGGGAGAAGGAGGAACGTGGAGAAGGGATGGACCTGAGGCCAGGAGACAAGCTCATCCCTGGAAAAGCAGCTTGCCTGGTGCCAAAGGCCTGCACCCTGCTCCACAGCGAAAGGTGCTGCCAACCTGCTTGCCCACATGGCATGGTCCTGCTTTCCCATCCACCTATCCCGGTCCCAGGTCCCTACCTATCCCTTCCTCTCTCAGCATTCCCCAAGCTCTCAAGAGGGACTTGGAGGGAGGTAGGACCTGCTTCCCCCCAGGACAGCATTTTTGTTAACACTCAACACCCCACACGCCGCAATGGGCCAGGGCTTGAGAGCAGGACTGCTCTCCTTGTCCCATCCATCTCCACTATAAAGTCACCCACGCTGGAATTTGCCTTTCCCCAGTGTCCACCTCCGGGTGGCAGGTCCCCTGGCCGAGCCTCCCTGCCGCGGCCCGTGTCACCTGTGCACACAGTTGATGGCCTCCAGGTAGGCCAGGGCTTTGCTGATCTGCAGCGCGTACAGGATGAGCGTGGGCACGGCCAGCGAGTGCTTGTTCTGCTCCAGGTACTGCCCCAGCTGCAAAGCAGAGCAGGGCTGAGGGACGAGCTTGGGCAGCCCAGCCCAGCGCCGTGGGGCCGGGGGGAGCCTGGGGGGTCTCGCTATAGGGCTCCCCAGCGCTGCTCACCTCTCCGTAGGGGTAGAGCTCCATGATGATCCAGGTGGGCTCCTCCTCCGCGATGCCGATGAGCTTGACGATGTGGGGGTGGTCCAGCTTCTTCATGAGCACTGCGGGGAGACCAGCGTGACACAGCGAGCCCCGTGGAACCCACCCCTTCCTCCAGGGCTGCAGGGGCACAGCGATGCTGCAGAGCCGGAGCAGGCAGATGACCGGGCAGCAGGAATGGCCAGGGACATCCCAGCACCTCTGTGAGGGGGCTGGAGAAAGTTGCCGAGCTCCAGCTCCTGCAGATCTGTGGCCGGCTGGCTGCTCTCCTGCAGGGTTTCAGTGGCCTTCAGGAGCATCTCCAGGCCCCAGCACTTTCATCCCCTGCAGACTAGCCCCTCCACAGGCCCTTTCAGCCTGGGTCTGGCCTGCAAGCTCTTCTCCCCCAGGCCCTTCAGGGCAGCTGCCTCTTCCAGCCACCCGCGTTGCCTTTCTCAGCCCTGGGTGCTGCTGGCAGTGAAGATACCAAGGCACAAGCCCCACAGCGTCCCTTCCCGTTCCCTCCCAGTGCTGCTCTGTATCGAGCCGTCGCATTCCCAGCACGACAGAGCTGGAGATCCAGAGGGGACAGCCTGCCCCTCAGCTCCCCTCTGAGCCCTTGCACCGAGTGCTGCAAGCAGAGCCCTCGCCACAGGGCAGGATCCTGCTGCCCAGCCCAGCCCCGTGCCCGCATCGGGCATCAGGGATCTCAGAGCAGGAGAGAGGATCCGCGGTGGGCGGCCGTGGCACAAACCCCGTCCTGGGATGCGGGAGGAGTTCAGAGCTGCCCAGGACACTGCGCGTACCCGCTTCGCTCAGGAACTTGTCCTTGTTCTCCGGGCTGCAGTCCTTCTTGCAAGTCTTCACGGCCACGTTGATCCGCTCCCCCTTCTGCAAGGAGAAGCCGGGGGAGGTTCCCCGTTTCACCCATCCTGCTGCACCCCACTTCCCTCGGCCATCACCACTGGGGAGACGGAGAGGGGAGCAAACTCACCGGGTTGGTGTAGATGCCCTCGTAGACCTCTCCGAAGAAGCCTTCCCCCAGGATCCTGCCCAGCGCGACGTCCTCCCGGGAAATCCCATAGTACTGGGCTTCACGGATAGGGAGACAGAGCAGGAGCAGTGGGTGCTGCCAGCTCCTCTCTCTGCTGCCCCCCAGTCCTGCTCCTCACACTGTGCGGATTTTGGTGGCCCTTGGGAACCCCTCCATGAGGCTCTCACCCATGGCAGAGCCACGGGTCTCACTTCATGGCCTGCAGAGCAACTCCTGCTCCTTCAGCCCCTCTCTGAGGAAGAGGGTGGTCATAAGGTGAGCCGTGTGGGCATAGACTTCCTCCCTGCTTTTGGAGCTGGGAGAGGGGTTGGGGAGGCCAGGATGGGAAACTGGGGTAGGGAAGAAACACAGAAGAAAAGAGTGGGTCTGGTTGGGGCATGGGAAGATGGGGAAGAGGAGGAGATGCAGGGCCAGGGACATCTGTCCTAGCTGGGTTGAGGGCTGAATAAATGGGGTGAAATGGGAGATGTGAGAGGAGGTGTGTGACAGGAGAGCAGGGGAGCTGGCACATGTCTATGTGAGGTCAGGGGGTCCTGTCCTGGGAGTCCTGCTCTGGCCCCACACTGCCCCATCGGGGCAGCTGGCAGGGTGACACCTACCTCCAGACCTTGGTCTTGAGGGATCATCTGGGATTTCAGCATAAATATCAGACTCTAGGGCAAGAAAGAGGGTTCAGGTAGTGATCCACACAGCTCCTCAGGCACACACGCTTCCCGCAGTGTCCCGGATGGGTCTGGTCCTTCATGGTGAGGGTCCCCTGGTGTTCCCAAGGGTATCACGTCCCATGGGAGCACAGGAAGCAACCCTGGCTTTTGTGCCCACAGGAGGATGCTGGGCAGCATCTCTGCTCACACGCAAAGAGCCAGGGGTGTCCACCTGCACCAAAACCAAATCCCCCCATGGCCCCTCTCAGAAAGGCTGTGGGACAGCCCTGTTGACACCCCAGGCTGGCGTGAAGGAAGAAAATGAGCCTGGAACTCACCCACACTTATGCTGTCTGATAGCACGGATTTCCTCTCATCTAGGTGCCTGTGGGGCAGAAGGAGGCTCCGGTTATGGAATAGGGAGAACACTGGGATGGGTGAGCAGCCTCACTCTGAGGTCCATGTGCGACTTACTGGGACGGGATCTGTGGCAGGCTGATCCTCTTCTCCTTCTCTGCAGAGAGGAGAGCAGAAAACCTTTACCAGATGTCCCTGACGGACCCTGGGGACCTCTTGTCCTCCCTTGCCCGTCCTCGGCCATGGTGCTGCCTCCAGGGCAGACGTGGGGCAGGTCAGCCCATGCACCCTGACAGCTCCCCGTGAAGACGATGCAGAGATGGTCTGCAGGAAAGCAGACTGCTTTGGAAATGCCACCACCCTTCGGCTCCATGCTCACCTTTCCGGGAGAAAACGATGAGGGAGGTGTCCAGGTCCCCTTGCAGCCGGCAGTAGCCATCTATGAGATCAGCCATGTTCTCTGCCTCGGCCAGAGAGGACGTCTTGATGGCCAGGGACTAGGAGAGACAGTGAGGACAAGGGTCCAGCTGAGCCAGGGCCCGGCATGCAGAAGGGACCCCCTATCCCTGTGCACCCAGAGACGAGGCCTGGGGGACACTGGGGCTCCCTCCCCTTTTCCCCTCCTCTTGAGGTAGGTCAGAGCATCTCCGAGACCTTCTTCCCCACTCAGATTGGGCCCCGATCTCCCCAGGACCCCCCTTCCCAGTGCCCAGGGTTCCCCAGCCCCTGTGCCCACCACCAACCCACCCCAGGGACCCGGAGGCCATCCAGTCCTTCCTGCTTCCACTCAACAACATCCCGTTCAACAGGGAGAAAACACATCATCCTTGGCAGCGGCGCCGCACCCGCAGAGCCCGGCACGCTCGTTACAGCTGTGTTTCCCCCTGCAGCTCACCTGGGGGGTGCCCGCCAGCGCCAGCTGCAGCACGGCCCGGCCCTCCTCCACGCTCGAGCACTTGATGGACTTGATGTGCTTGAACTCGGCCAGGCAGGTGGGCTGGGGGAGGACGGGAGGCCGTCAGCTCCCCCGGGACGCAGCCGCCCGGGGCTGATGCTCCCAGCCCCGCGCACGCACACGCGTGGCCAGAGACGTGGCCCGGATCACTCCGGCCACCGCTTGCTCTCCCTGGGGTCTCCTCCGTGTTCCTTGGCACCCCGTGACGCGACTCACGTGCCGTGGGCACCCCAGCTCCGTCCAAACTCCAGGGATCAGAGCGTTCTCGGGATCCTGCCATGCTCTTCCAGGGCTCCTTGTGCTGTCCCTGGCTCCCGGTTCACTTACCTTGGCCTCCTTGCTCGTCATCTGCCGGATGCCCTTGGGCCCGATGACCAGGTCCACGGTGATGTTCCACCCTTGCTGCGAGGAAAGCAGAAGGACGGGGTAAATTTTCGAGGGGGTCCCTCTGGAGCCAGCTCCTTCCGTGCCTGCCCTGATGAGTGTGGGACACCGGGGGAAAATCGCCTTCAAGGAGAGATTTGGAGAGGTGCTGGGGCTGGCAGAGGGTGCAACATAAGGGAAGACACGTGGGTCTTCTGCCTCCTCCTTGGCCCAGACCTCAGCTTCCCAGGCACTGGCCACACCAGCCCTGCACACACTTGTCCTCGTGGAAGCAGCGCCGGGGGTTTCCACCACCCCAAACCCCTCCTGCAGCCCGAGCCCCTTGTGGTTGTCACCATCCTCCAAAAAGGGCCACCAGGGTCCCCTCCGCACTGCAGGGAATGGGGAAAAACACTAAATATCCCCTCTGAGCTGCCACTTCCCCTCTGCGACTTCACACAGGATCAGGAATCCCCTCTTCAGGGGATCTGGATTTTTTTTTTTGCCTCCCCTGGTGGGGACTAAAGGAATTTCCAGGCATCAGCCATGCCCTGCAGAGACTTCCCAGGGTTCCCGTGGCTGTGCCCGTGCACTAAGTAACCAAAAGCAGAGCCCTTCTCCGACCTGGAGGGACCACACAGTCCCAACACACTGCAGCCTGCAACACCTTGGGCCCGGAGCAGGGTGGCCTTGGGTCTGTGCCACCCCAAGCGGTGTCAGGCCAGGTCCGTTTTCACAGAATCCCAGAATGGCTGAGGTTGGCAGGGACCTCTAGGGATCACCCAGTGCAACCCCTGCTCCAGCAGGGACACCCAGAGCACGGGGCACAGGGGGCATCCAGGCGGGTTGGACATCTCCAGAGAAGGAGCCTCCACAGCCTCTCTGGGCAGCCTGTGCCAGGGCTCGGGCACCCTCACACCAAGGAAGTTCTTCCTCACATGGACATGGAGCTGCCTGGGGTTCAGCTTGTCCCCGTTACCCCTTGTCCTGTCACTGGCCACCACCGAGCAGAGCCTGGCCCCATCCTCCCTACATTCTCCCCTCAGCTACTTGTCCATGTTGCTCACATCCCTCTCAGCCTTCTCTTCTCCAGGCTCAACAGGCCCCGCTCGCTCACTCTTTCCTCACACGACGGCTGCTCCAGTCCCTCCATCACCTTCGTGGCCCTGCGCTGGCCCCTCTCTAGCAGCTCCACGTCCCTCTTGTCCTGGGGAGCCCAGAGCTGCCCCCAGGGCTCCAGGTGCCTCCCCAGGGCTGAGCAGAGGGGCAGGATCCCCTCCCTGGCCCTGCTGGCAACGCTCCTCCTGCTGCAGCCAGGAGCCCATTGGCCTTCTTGGCCTTCTTGCCAGGACTCACCACGAGCTCGCAGCGGTAGCTCTCCTGGTCGATGTTGGCGAAGGTGGCGAGGGTGTGCAGGAACTTGAGGATGCACTCCTCCTCCCGCAGCAGCGCGTACTGCTGGAACGTCTGCTGGATCATCTTCCGGAACTGCTTGGGCTGCGGGCACACTTGGTCACCCCGTGGGCACAGCCCAACCGCACGCAGCAGGAGCCTTGCACACATGCACACGCGTGTGCACACACGCACACACACACGTGTGTGCCGCATGCCTCCGTGTGTGCGTACATCTATGCACACATTCTATACGGGGGCAGATAAGCATGCACATACGTGTGTGGATCCACACGTGCACATGCATGGTGCATGTGCGCGTGCATATCTACTTATGCATGTGTGTGCATGCAAATAGAGTTTCACATATATGAGCAGATGTTTGTGCATTCATATATCCATCCACATGCATATGCACACAAGTGTGCATGCAGATACAATGTCACATGTGTGGGCAGATGGGCATGCACACGCATCTGCAAATCCACAAGCACACACCAATGCACACGCACGGCCATATGAGCACACATGTACATGCACACGTGTGTGCAAGCACCTGCACATGTGCGTGCAGACCTCCGTGTGAACACGAGCGTGGCAGACACGCAGGGACGTGCGCCTGCAAGGCCACACGTGTGCAAAGATGCACGTGAACGTCCCATTGCATACGTGTGCGCGTGCCTTGCACGTGCAGACCTGTGCCCACACATGAACACACACCTCCCTGCTCGGGCACACCTGGACACAACCGCTCACCTTCAGGTTCTCCTGCATCTGGCTGGGGAAGAACAGGTCCAGGCCCACCTCCTTCCTGGAAGGCAGAGAGTCCCAGTGCATGTTAACAGCCAAGTGGAGCATCCATGGGGACACAGAGCGGTGACATGTTGGGGGGACATGGGCCAGGTGATTGGGGTGCCAACACAGGGGTCTTGCCAGTGCAGGGAACAAGCTCAAAACCTGCCCGGACAGGGATGCAGGGCACCCATCCTGCTCTCTCTGCACCCTTTGGTCACGTCAGCAGGGTTAACTCCTCGTCGCAGGGGAATGAGGAGGGTCGGTGCTGAAGGTCTGTCTGCAGGATCCCGGCCAGAAGGGGGGATTTAGGGGCAAAGGGGTTCTGTGTGGGTAGTGGGGCAGTTTTGGGGACCCCAAGGCTGTGGGGTTGTGCTGGCTGTGTCTACTCACTCCAGGAACTCGAAGTTGGACTTCTTATCCAGGGCGTTCTGAGGCATGTCCTTGTAAAACCTCCTGCGAGAAGGGAGGGACATCAGCAAGACGCGGAGCCACCCCCTACATGTCCCTCTGTCCCTGTGCTCGGACCCTATCACAGAATCCCAGAATGCCAGAATGGCTGAGGTTGGAAGGGACCTCTAGGGATCACCCAGTGCAACCCCTGCTCCAGCAGGGACACCCAGAGCACGGGGCACAGGGGGCATCCAGGCGGGTTGGACATCTCCAGAGAAGGAGCCTCCACAGCCTCTCTGGGCAGCCTGTGCCAGGGCTCGGGCACCCTCACACCAAGGAAGTTCTTCCTCACATGGACATGGAGCTGCCTGGGGTTCAGCTTGTCCCCGTTACCCCTTGTCCTGTCACTGGCCACCACCAAGAAGAGTTTGTCCCCCTGAGTTTGCTGTCCCCAGAGAGCAGAGCCCAAAGCACCGGGCACCACAAACACCATCCAAGCTCCCCCTTGTTCCCCCCAAACTCTCTGGCTCCCCAAGGTGCCCACGGGGCCGCTCTGGAGGCACCTACCTGAGCTCGAGGCAGCCCAGCTGCAAGGCCATGCCCTCGCTCACCTTGCTGGCGTAGTTCTGCATGTAGTCGCTGCGGAGCTGCAGGGGAGAACCTGGCATCAGGAGCACCCACACATCCTGCAGCTATTCCGCACCCCCGGGAGCGGGATGAGGAGCTTTATGGCTGTATTCAGCACGGCTGGGAGCAGCGGCTGCTGCCGGAGCAGCCTCAAGGAGATGGTGCAAATGGGCCACAAGGTCCTGGGGTTGGTGGATGATAACTAGAGGGCTGGGGAGGAGGAGAAGCCCTCCTGGTGCTGGGGCAGGGGCTCTGGAGGCGAGTTGGGGTGGCCGGAGCAGCCTTGTGCACCCCATCAGAGCGACGTTGCACTGGGCTTGAGGCCAGGAGACACCATGAACCCCTCTGACCTGCTGGTAAAAGTAGAGCAGCGTGGTCCTGTCCTCCTTGAAACGCTCCATGTAATCCTCCGGGAGATAGCGGATTTGGAGATCATACCTGCAGCACAGGAGAGCCCCTCGCTCGGCTCTGCGCGGGGGTCCCTCACCCCTAACGGGGGTGCAGAGCTGCCCCGGCCGCCGGGGTCCCTGCCCACCGACCTCCACTCGGCCTCCAGGTGCAGGCACTCGTACTTCTCCTGCACTTCGCCCACCGTCAGGTCCGGGTGCAGCCAGTGGATCTCGTCCGACTTGACGTGCTTCAGGCGCAGCCCGTAGCACTCGGCCAGCTTGATGTCGGGCCCGATGCGGCCGCTCACCAGGATGGACTTGATCACCTCCTGGCAGAGGGCAGGGAAAAGCAGCCGTGAGGGCTGACACCATCACCCGAGCAGCGCGATTCGCAGCTGCCCTTTGCAGGGCCCTGCCTGTGTCTACAGCGTGAACGCAGAGAGCTCAAAACTGAAGACAAAACCCGACGTGACCACACCAGAAATGTCCCTGCAGCGAGAACACAGCTCCACGCACAGACATTAGCCCCAAGGGGCTCCACCTGGGGCCTCCAAAGATGCCTCGACCTTGGTCAACCTGCTCTGCAGCAACCCGCAGCCTTGAGGTGTCTTGCCCAAGCTCTTTGACTTGGTGTCTCAGACCAGGATGAAACCTGACCGGGTCATTTCCTGCCTTCTTTGCTCTCCAGTGGAGATTCACAGTGCTGATTCGCAGCAGCACCCCATGAGGAAGCCCCAGAGCAGACGCTGGTGGCAGAGCACAGCCCGGCTCACACCCGCCCCACGTCCTCACCAGGGAAGAGAGGAGTGGGGAAGAGAACAGAGAAGAAATATCTTTGCATCTCCCAGTCTCCAGGTATCTGTGACCTGGCACCCAGCAGGATGGGTCTGAGCAGGTCCTGATGCAGTTGGTGGGATGAGGGAGGCTCTGGCGAGCTGCACGGACACCCTGGAGTGGGAACAGGTGTCCCCATGGTGGCCCTGCACTGCCAGGCTTGGTGGCTTCTCTGCTGCTCCCCACTGCCTGCAAAGGGGCTGGCAGTGACCTGCGCAGGCCAAGTGTTGCAGTGAGCAGAGAGTTAAAGCTGTAGAATGGCTAAAGCTGGAAGGGACCTTTGGAGATCATCTAGTTCAACACCCTGCACAAGCAAGGTCACCTAGAGCCCGTTGGAGCCATGGTGTCCAAGTGGGTGTTGAACATCTCCAGAGAAGGAGACTCCACAGCCTCTCTGGGTAACCTGCTCCAGTGCTCTGTCACTCTCACAAAGCCATGGGACACCAGCCTGGTACACTGTGGCCATGGGATACCAGCATGGTTGATATGTTACGGCTATGGGACCACCAGCACAGCCCCTCATGGCCATGGGACACCAGCATAGCCCACGGTGACAATGAGATACCAGTTTGGCACATCCTAGCTATGGGACACCAGCATAGCCCATTATGGCCATGGGTCATCAACCTGGTACATGATGGCCATGGGACACCAGCATTTTCCATGGTGGCCACGAGACGCCTGCATGGTCCATGGTGGCCAGAAGATGCCAGCATGGTCCATGGTGGCCATGGGACACCAGCCTGGTACATTATAACCATGGGACACCAGTCTGGTACATTATGGCCATGGGACACCAGCATGGTCCATGGTGGCCATGAGTCACCAGCCTAGTACATTATAACCATGGGACACCAGTCTGGTACATTATGGCCATGGGACACCAGCACGGTACACAGTGGCCATGGGACACCTGCAGGGTCCATGGTGGCCAGAGGATGCCAGCATGGTACTTTATAACCATGGGATACCCATGTGGTACATTACAGCCATGGGACACCAGTCTGGTACATTATGGCCATGGGACACTACCATGGTCCATAGTGGCCACAGGATGCCAGCATTGCACATTATGGCCATGAGAAACGAGCCTGGCAATGGGATCTTCACGGACACAACCCCAGTTCACTCCGGGTTATCCGGGGAGGCTGCAGCAATGCAGCTGGAGC
This sequence comes from Tinamus guttatus, assembly GCF_059628265.1. Classification (NCBI taxonomy): domain Eukaryota; kingdom Metazoa; phylum Chordata; class Aves; order Tinamiformes; family Tinamidae; genus Tinamus; species Tinamus guttatus. Next base: position 23,594 of record NW_028288846.1, read on the forward strand.
AACCACGCGGATAACTCAGCACGGCCACCACGGGCACACACATCCACGTGCTCACTGGGGCACAAAGGGCCTCGCAACCCGGCCCCAGCGTGTCCCCACGGCCACCTACCCGGATCTCCGTGGTCACGGGGCACTTGACGAGCTTGAAGTTCTTGCCCATGTTGAAGCTGTTGCTGTAGAAGCACACCTTGAGGATGCGCATCTCCTCGCGGTCGGCCTCCAGCGGCAGCATCACCATGGGGCTCTCCAGCGTCCCGGCCAGGCTGCGGAAGGAGCTGCTCCGCTGGCGACCCAGCGTCTCCGGGAGGGCCGACATCCTCACGACACCCGGGCCGCTAGGAGCAGAGCATCCCTTCCCTGTGGGAGAGACACACAGGTCACACAATCCCGGAATCCCAGAATTGCTGAGGTGGCAGGGACCTCTAGGGATCACCCAGTGCAACCCCTGCTCCAGCAGGGACACCCAGAGCACGGGGCACAGGGGGGCATCCAGGCGGGTTGGACATCTCCAGAGAAGGAGCCTCCACAGCCTCTCTGGGCAGCCTGTGCCAGGGCTCGGGCACCCTCACACCAAGGAAGTTCTTCCTCACATGGACATGGAGCTGCCTGGGGTTCAGCTTGGACCCGTTACCCCTTGTCCTGTCACCGGCCACCACCGAGCAGAGCCTGGCCCCATCCTCCCTACATTCTCCCCTCAGGTCCTTGTCCATGTTGCTCACATCCCTCTCAGCCTTCTCTTCTCCAGGCTCAACAGGCCCCGCTCGCTCACTCTTTCCTCACACGACGGCTGCTCCAGTCCCTCCATCACCTTCGTGGCCCTGCGCTGGCCCCTCTCTAGCAGCTCCACGTCCCTCTTGTCCTGGGGAGCCCAGAGCTGCCCCCAGGGCTCCAGGTGCCTCCCCAGGGCTGAGCAGAGGGGCAGGATCCCCTCCCTGGCCCTGCTGCTAACGCTAAAAGATGGGAGCCCTGCGCTGGGCTCCATGGGGAAACATCTGAAGATATGGGGAGCCATGGAGGGACGGGGAAACTGGGACACCCAGGTGGGATGGGGCATGGAGATCCCAGTAAGGGACGAGGAAGGAGGAGGGAAGGATTGAGAAGAAGAGAAAGAAGGGAAGAAGGAAAGGGAAGGGAAGGGAAGGGAAAAGGCAGAAAAAAGGCTCATTTTACTAAGGCAGTTATAAAAAATCAGACCTTTTCCAGCAGGTTTGGGCAGGGAAGGAGGCCTGCAAAGGCAAGAGCCTCTTCAGAGGCCGAAAAGCCAAACCCTGCAGCCGCGCTCCGTCTGAGGACGGATTTAGGGGCAGCGTGAGAAAGGCAGGACGTGGGGCGAGAGGCGGCAGCGGGGAAGTGGCCGCGCTCGGCGGCGCTGCCTCCGTTTCCCTAAATATCATCGGAGGCCGCGAGGCGCTGGGGAGGCTCGGGCCCCCCCGCCGCCCCCGCGCACGTCGGCACCGCCGCGGGGCCAGGGCGCTCCACGCGCCGCGATACCGGGAAGGGGAGGTGGGAAGAACGGGAAGAAGCCGAGAGCTGCTCCGGGAGGGACCTGCCTCGGTGCCGGGTTAATGATTAAGCAGGGCAGGCGCCGCCGGCGCGGAGCGGCTTTGAGCACGGAGGGACCCCCGGGATGGGGAAGGAGCATGGAATCGGCATCCTGGGCTGGAGCAGAGGGGTCTCCAAGGGGGAATGATCCCTGGAGGTCCCTGCTAAGCTCGGTTTCTCCGTGCAGCCCTTCCGCGGCTCCGAACCCCAGCGTTAGCTGGGGTTCGGAGCCGCGGAAGGGCTGCACGGAGCAGCTAGTGCATGGGCCCAATCCGGCCTCACCGAGGAACACAAGGAATTAGGATCAATCCCCAAGAGCTGCCGTCAAGCCCACGCTCGGCAGCTCCGCGCCGGCGGGTGACTCAGGCCCGGGAGGGAAGAGATCTCCGTGTTCCCGGCGCGGGGACGCGCTGTTTATCCGGAGCCGGCGAGAGGACCATCTGCGGAGGCGGTTCCAACGCGCCGCAGGTGCCAGCGCAGCCCCAGGGACAGGGGACACCCGCGGCGCCAGGATCCGGCTCCAGGGCCGCTTCATCCTCCGCGGATCAAAGCAGGGAAACGCGCACGGAGCGCTTGGGCTCGAGACGCCCTTTTGGGCATCGCGCAGCTGCTTGGAAACGTGCGGTTTTCTGTGGTTTTCCACCCCAACGCCAGCTGAACGCGGGCGAAAATAACGTTTCCCTCCTCAAAACACCCGGGCCACGGCACCTGCCTTCCCCTCCATCCTCCTAACCCTCCCATGACGCATCATGGCCCCGTCAATCCTCACAATTACTTGGTGTTGGGGGGATGTTTGGACCCCCACAAACAGGGATGACCGGGGCAGGTCCTGTCGGCACCGGGGGGATGACACAGGGACAGGAGACGGGACGAATGTCACCCCCGCAGCCGGGCAGCCCCTTCCCGAACCGAAGCTCGCACGAGGCTGCTAAAAACACGGAGCGAGCGGCGCTGCGGAGGCTCCCGTCGGAGAGGGAAGCGGCTTCCCGGGAAGAGGGTGGGCGGTTTTCCCGGTCGCCTTTGGGAAAGGGCTGGGAAAGCGAGCGGCGGGTCCTGAGCGTCGCCGTCACCAAGCAACCCGCGGCAAATCCCCCCCGTGCTCCGCTCCGGCGGGAACGCAGGGCTCCGCGGCCGGGAAAGGCGGGCGGCCGGCCCGGGAAGAAGGCCGGGATGAGGGGGCTGGCGTCGGGAATCGCTCCCGGCTCCCGCAGGCCAAGCAAAGTCCCGCTGAGCTGCGCGAACCGCAAAGCCGACCCGCGTTGCTGCAGCGCGCGGAGGCCTCCGCACGCAGCCGCATCCCAGGGCCTCGGGAGCCCCGCACCGGCTCCGAATCCGCATAAACTCGGGGGCAGTTTCTTTGGGTCGCGTTTTGGGGGAAAATAATCCCTGCAGTTCAAGGAAGCGGCTCATTTTGCCGCTCGCCGGCCGCTCCGCAGCGACAGCGTCTCCCCAGAACGGGAAGCCAAGAGGGCATTTTTTTTCCTTCCAAAACTTTCTAACCTTTCTGTTGGGAAACAGAAGGTGTTAAAATGCGCTTTTAAGCAGGAATCTCCCGTTCTGGCTGTTGCCTTCCCCAGATCCACGCGAGCGGGGCCGGCGGCGGCGCAGCCTCGGGAACGGCGCTGAGCTCCTCTATCTCGGCAGCAGGAAGGGATGGGGAGGGGGATTTCCAGCCCCAAAGGTGCCACCGCTTCGGCCTCTGGAGATAAAAACCAGCGGTGAAGCCGCCCCGTTGCTGCCGGGTGGAAATTCCAGGTTTGGGGCCTTTGGGAGGCACTGTCCCCTCCACGGGGCTGCTCGCAGCGAGCAGATTTGCCACAAAACTCTTCTTTTTGGCATTTCTTTTTCACAAGGAAACCTTGCAAGCCGGACAGCTGCAAAGCAGAGCAAAACCCAAAGCCCGAAGCGACTCCGCAGGGTCTCCCGCGGCCTTCCCAGCGCGTCGCGCTCCTGCTTCCTTCTTTGAGGCCACTTCCCCAAAGCGGGAGGCCACGGCAGCCCCCAGCGGAGACACCCCCCGTCCCCGCGGTCCCCCCCTCGGATATGTCGCCCCGGGGGGTGCCGAGGGGCAGGTTTCCCACCGGGGGCCGCGTGCCGGGCGCGGGAGGCCGCGCGGAGGCCGGCGAGGCCGGGCGGAGGCGAGGCCGCACGCGGAAGCGTCCCCCTCGGCAGGCAGGAGCGGCGCGTGAGTAATCGCTGCGCCGAGGGAAGGCGCAGGGTGATTCACGCGCCGCTCTCCCCAGCCCCCGGGGGCGGCACGAGCCCCGAGCCGGCGCCAAGGCAGCCAGCGCGGGAGGCCGGGGGCTACCGGGGGCCTCCCCGGCACCGCGCGGGCACCGCGTGTCACGGAGGGCGCGCTGAAACCCCCGGGCGCGCAGGGAAAGGGAAAGCGCAAGCAAAAACGCCCGCGCCCCAAGGCGGAGGTCGGGCGCGCGGGTGCTGGCGAGGCCCGCGGTGACAGCCGTAACGTCCCACGGGGGACAAGGCTCGGAGCGCCGCCGTGCCAACACCGCGGGGCGCAATGGGGGTCGAGGGGCTGCCTACCTCGGTACCGGGCGGCCCGGGGCTGCTGGCGCGGCCGTCGCGCCGCGCGCGCCGCTCGCCCCGGCGGGCGCCGCTTCCTGCCGCCGGCTCCGGCCGCCCCGTGCGTGGCGGCGCCGCGTGGGAGCCCGCGCCCCGGGGGAGGGCCGGCCGCGCGGCAGGTATTTTATCTCGCGGGTTGTTACTGGCGGGCGGGCGCGCGCGCTCCTCCCCGCTTGCCCACTTCCTGCGAGCGGGGCCACGGGCGCCGACAGGCCCCATGGGGCCACCAGGGCCTCCGGCTTCTGCTGATGCCCGGGAGGGGAGCGAGACGACAAGGAGGGAGACGGGCAGGCGAAGGCAGTGGCCGGGAACGGCACCCACCGGGAATCAGGAACCCCGGGCGGCGCTGGGGGACGGGGACGGTTTTGGGGCGCTGCTCTCGTACCTCGGAGGAGCTCCCAGGCCGCCCGCATGGAGCCCAGGGCCTGTCCCGCTCCGAGGCCGCCGGCGACTGCGGGACGGGAGCTCCGGGGACAGGAAGGGAGATGGTGCAAGAGCCTCCGGCCCCAGCGCCCCGCGCGCGCGGGGCCCTCGCGGCGACGCCGCTGCAGCCGTCCTCGAGGCTGGAGGGCACCAGCCGGGGCGGTTCCGTGTCCCTGGCTCAGCCCCACGTAGCAGAACTCTCCTTGTCCCCAGCTGGACGGTGACAAAAGCCCTGGCCCCAGGGCTGGAGCTGGTCCTGCCCAAACTGAACACTGTGGGTAAAATACTTAATACCTCCAAGGGGTCTGGAGAGCGGGAGGGATGCGGAGGGGCTCAGGGGGAGCTGGAGGAGGAGGAGGGACGCGCTGGGACGCGCTGGACCCCCGCGGGTGCCGGGGGGCCCGGGGAGCGCGGAGGAGCCGGAACCGCGGCGCGGAGGGGAAGTGGGAGGGCAGCGGCGCCCGGGCAGTTCCGCAAAGCCGAGCGCTGCCCTGGGCCGCCCGCTCGGCAGGTGGCACCGGCCCGGAGCCGCAGGGGCCTCCCGGCACCGACCGGGAAGTCCCCCTGCCCGTCCGGCCCCGGCAGGTGCCCCCCGTGATGGCTCCTGTGTGGGGCACCGAGCGTGACGCTCACCACCCTCCTGCGCCAAGTTAACCCCCTCCGTGGGGTGACGCCTGGGAGGGAGAGCTGTAAAGAGCCCGGGGAGCCCATTCCAGCGGGGAGCCGGGCACGGAGGCCTCCAGCTCCCACTGCGGCAAGAGAGCCAGAGCATCCTGACAAGGGACACGCCAGACGGAGCGTCCCTGCGAGGGACAGGCCAACCGGAGCATCCCTGTGAGGGACGCTCCAGCTGGAGCATCTCTGATAGGGACCTGCCAGCCCGAGCATCCCTGAGAGGGAACTGCCAGACGGAGCATCCCTGATAGGGACCTGCCAGCCAGAGCATCCCTGCGAGGGACACATCAACCGGAGCATCCCTGAGAGGGACGCTCCAGCCAGAGCATCCCGGATAGGGACCTGCCAGCCTGAGCATTCCCAATAGGGACCTGCCAGCTGGAGCATCCCTGACAGGGACCTTCCAGTCGGAGCATCCCTGAGAGGGACATGTCAGCCGGAGCATCCCTGATAGGGACCTGCCATGAGGAGCATCCCGGCGAGGGACCCGCCAGGACCTCTCTCCGCCAAGAGAGAAGGGCAGGAAGGAGCCGCTGCCAGGCTCCGGCTCCCCGTGTCCCGCTCCGCTGGCAGCTCCGTCTCCGTCTCCGCTCACACCCACTCTCCAGCTTAGGAGCAGTCGAGCTGCTCCGGCGCCGCAAACCCTTGAAGGGCCCCAGGCTCCTCGTGGCCTCCCCTGCGCCGCCGCGTCCTGCCCCAACCCTTCCCCTCGCACCCATCGCCCTGCCCGCGCCCCGGCTCCCGTCCCGCCGGCATCCTCCCGCGGAGACGCCCGGGATGCTCCCGCGTCCGCGCGCCGACGCCGCCCGGGAGCCCCCTGCGCCCCGGGACTCACAGGAGAGCTGGCTGAGCAGCCTGCTGAGCCATCCCATGCTCCTGCACCGAGCGCGAGCTGCCGGCTACGAAACACTCCCGAGAAACAGGTTCCCCCCCCCGCCCCGCATTCCCTCCTCCCCCCGCCGCTTTTCCAAACCACCCTCTTCATTGGCACGGAGAGAAGCGATAAAATCTGACGGGATTTATTAATAGCACCTCTCGCAGCGCTCGTAGGAAACGGCTTCAAGCGCCCCGGCTGCTCGAGGGGCAAAGGCACCAACTTACTCGTGCCGGGGAGCGGGGCCGGGGGGTCCCGGGATGCCAGCGGCAGCTCCAGGGCCTCGGGCAGATGTTCCTGTCGCTGCAGAGGAGCAGCAGGAGCCGCACGTGCCGGAGCAGGGGGATGGCACCGGGAGAGGCGGCCGGGGGTGTCCCCTGCACGGGAGGGTGGCTCGGAGCGGTGCCCGCGCCCCGGGAATGGCACGCGGATGCCGCATGGCATTGCTGCCATCTTGAGGCCACCCCCGAGGTGGAGAAACCCCCCAGCGCGCCCGGGTGGCCCCGGTGCCTCCGCCGACAGTGACACAGGGGTTTCATTCAAAAGCCCTTTCCATAGGATGGGTTTTATTCATGGCAAACGCCGGCAGTGTTTTCCCAGCGTCGCTCCGAGCCTGCGTTTGAGGACGAGGCGACAGAACGGCTTGAGCAGACGGGAATCTTGGGTCCCTTCTGTTCGCAAATGCCAACCAGAGGCCTGGGAACGCTGCAGGCACCGGAGCTCTGAACCACGGGGAGGGTGTTTGGAGGAGACACTCGGATGGGTCTGGAGGGGCTCGTGGTGATTTCCACTGTGCAGTGTTTGCCTGCAGTGGGGTGGGGGCAGCAGCCTGATGCTTCCAGATCCCGGGTTATTTTCATGCATTGGGAATGAAATATCCCCTTCCCAAGGGATTCTCAGAGCAGGAGTGAGGGCAGGTTTCCATAGCAGAGCGGATCCGAGCGCGGACACCTCGTGCAGCCCCTGAAGCCAGGTCAGCTCCGCAGGATCATGCTCGGAATCACGTCGCACCGGAGGGAGGTTCTTGGCACACCAGAATTTCGTGGGGCTGTCGCTACGGGTCAGGCCAATTGCTAGCACAGGTGCCTGCTGCAGCAGGAGGCTGGACTAGATGATCCCTAGAGCTCCCCTCCAACCTCAACCATTCTGGAATTTGGTGATTCTGTGAATTATCCACCTAGATTTTTCTACTGTTCGACCTCACTCCGGTCTGTGCCTATGGTCCCTAGACTCTCCTCCATCTCCCATCCCCACTGTTGATGGTTAGAGCAGACCATTCCGCTGAGCCCAGCAGAGCTGAAATCCTGCAGGGGCTTTGAACAACCCCAGCTCATCTCTCAGTGCGTCTTGGAGGGCACATCCAGGTACACCTGGATGGGTACCTTGGAGGGCACATCCAGGTACACCTGGCTTCCATCCCACCCAGACACCTCCGGAGTTGAGCAGACACAACCAGGGGGCCTGCTCATACCAGCTTCAAGACCAGCTGAACTCCTAGCAAAGGTTTTTGAGACCACTTCAGAAGGTCACATGTTGACGGATCAGACCCTCAGGAGAGGAACGGTTGTGCCGGGAACGGGGAATCTGGTCCTCGGCTCTGGGATGAAGTGAGCTGAGGAGATCAGGATGAGATCAGGATGAGGCTGACATGACCACATCTGGTTGACTTGGGCCTGAAAGACAACCCCTTCTCCTCCATCACCAGCAACGAGTCAGCGGGGTAAGGGCCGAGGAAGGGAACTCCTGGCGTTGGTACACCCGGGTATTCGCCCCGCATTGGGCCCCGGCTTGTAGAAACCAGCGCAGTTGCCTGTGCTGTTGCCAAGGGGTTGCCATGGTTTTCGTGTCTGGGGTTGCCATGGAAAAACGAGGAGGCTGGAAGTGGGGAGGCTGCTGCCAAGGCCACCAGCATCTCACCCCAGCACCGAGGGGCTGCCGCAGGGGCCTTGTGGGGATGGAAGCACCAGGGCCACCAGGAGAGCTGCCAAGGTGGCCTTTCCTACGGACACCCACAAGGCGACCCGGGCCAGCACAGCAGGAACCCCGTCTGGAGGAGGGGACCCTTGCGGGGTGACACCTGCTGCTCCGGGCACAGCACGCGCTCCTTGGGGCAGAGACACCATGAAAAATGCCCATGGGGATGTCCCTCCTAGGCAGCCCAGGGCACGGGCCGAGCAAAGACCTGGGCCTTGGCCTGAGGCCACCGGGTCCCAGCTCCTGCCAGGGGAGCACCCGGCATCCCCAGACCGCTGTGTTTTGGGCACGGCCGCCCAAGGAGCCGGCAACGACCATCCCTGGTTTCCCTATTGCTTCAGGACCTTCTCGCAGGACAAGCCGTGAGTGGGGGCACTGGCAAAGGCAGGATCCGAGCACCCCTTTGGCGCGAGCGGAGCAGAGCAGCAGCCCGCCAGGAACGGAGAGGTTTAGGGATTGACCTTTAATGGGTGGAAGCTTCTGGAAGGTCCATAAAAGACACGGATAGAAGCGGGGGGCAGACACCACCCTGCTGAGGGGCCGGTGGTGTTGCCACCATGGGCTCTTCCCTAAAGCTGCTCTTCCAAGCTAGCCAGAAGCGGGAAGAGCGTTCCCGGCCGCAGGGTCCTCCCCAGGCCACTCCGAGCCGCTCCGCGAGCTCCTGGGACACGGGCGGAGGTGCCTACACCGTTACCAAGGGGTTGCCATGGTTTTCGCCCTGGGAGTTGTCATGGAGAAGGGAGCTGGGAAGCGGCTGCCAAGGCCGTGAGCAGCACGAGGGTCCGCGGAGCCCAGCGCCCCGTGTCCTCACAGGGGAGAAGAGGCCGCTGGTGGGGACGTCACTGCCACAAAATGGCTGACGGGGCCAGCGCTGCAGGTGTCACCCAGCCCAGAGCCGCTGTGGTGCCTGGGGAGCTCCCCATGGTTCTGGAGCCCATCGCGAGGCCACCAGCAGCCTCCGGGCCCACGGGTGGACACAGCAGGCCCCACTCCGTGGCTGTGCCGGGGCCTGTGCGTGGAGCCGGGATGCAGCCACAGCCGGCGGCACTTGCGCAGCAAGGCCGGGCTCACCAGGGTTGGGGCACGCGTGGCTCTGGGGACAGCATGATCCCCTCGGGGATGAGACCCCTTCCCCTTCACGGGAGGGCCCTGCGGGAGTCCACTGCACGTGACGTTATGTGGGGCCTTGGTGTCACCATCGCATCGCAGCCCCAGGCCATAGGGGTCATCAGATGCAGAGGTATCAATGTGGTGTCACCATCACATCACAACCCCGCGCCATGGAGTGGCGAGTCGCGACGAGTCGCCCGCCGTGAGCTCTGTCCCCCGCAGCAGCAGCGCAGAGGGGCAGGCAGAAGCGCCGAGGACGTCTCCATCGCCAGCCGCCACGGTGACAGGGAGGACTAGCCGATACCCCAGAGGGCTGCACTGCCATCCAGAGGGACCTGGACAGACTGGACAACTGGGCGGTGAAAAACCTCATGCAATTCAACAAGGCCAAGTGCAAGGTTCTGCACCTGGGGAGGAATAACCCCAGACACCAGTACAGGCTGGGGACCGACCTTCTAGAGAGCAGCTCTGCAGAGAAAGACCTGGGTGTCATGGTGGATGATAAGTTGACCATGAGGCAGCAGTGTGTCCTTGTGGCCAAGAAGGCCAATGGGATCCTGGGCTGCATTAAGAAGAGCGTCTCCAGCAGGTCGAGGGAGGGGATCCTGCCCCTCTACTCAGCCCTGGTGAGGCCGCATCTGGAGTATTGTGTCCAGTTCTGGGCTCCACAGGACAAGAGGGATGTGGAGCTGCTGGAGAGAGTCCAGCGCAGGGCGACGAGGATGATCAGGGGCCTGGAACATCTGCCCTATGAGGAGAGGCTGAGGGAGCTGGGCCTGTTCAGCCTGGAGAAGAGAAGGCTGAGAGGGGACCTGAGCAGTGTCTAGAAGTACCTCAAGGGAGGCAGTGAGGAGGATGGTGCTGGCCTCTTTTCAGTGGTGGCCACCGACAGAACTAGAGGTAATGGCCGGAAACTGAAGCATCGAAAGTTCCACAGGAACTTAAGGAAAAATTTCTTGCCAGTGAGGGTGCCAGAGCACTGGAACAGGCTGCCCAGAGAGGTTGTGGAGTCTCCTTCTCTGGAGATCTTCAAACCCGCTTGGACGCAGCCCTGTGCCACGTGCTCTAGGTGACCCTGCGTGTGCAGGGGGGTTGGACTAGATGACCTCTAGAGGTCTCTTCCAACATTGAGCACTCTGTGATTCTATGACGCTGCCACCCTGGGCACGGCTGCCCTCCCCGGTCTCCGTGGCCCGGCTACGCAGCGTGGCCCGGCAGCCCCTGCCTTTGGTGGACTTCACGGGCACGGGGCAGGGCCGGGGCGCGCGGGACTGGTGGTGCCACCTCCATGTGCTCTTCCACGCCATGGTCTTTGATGCGCAGGAGCAGTGCCAATAAACGTGTCCGTGCGAGCTCCTGCGCAAGGAGACTCGTCTTTCCGAGCTAAACAGCGCCAAGATTTCACCCCACACGCTCTCCGCCCGGACACCTTGGAATCATCCCCTCCAAACCCCAAAGCAGGAGCCCCTGGGGCCAGCTGCTCCCCAGGTCCTTCACAACCACCCAGCTCTCTCGGGCTCTCAGCACTGTCACCTCTCCAAAAGCGCAAGGGGCCCTCCATGAATGAGGGGAAAGGCTTCGATGCTGGGTAGGGGATTACAAGCATCCCAACTTTCAATAGTGCCCACGTGGTGCCCTTGGGACAAGCTCTGGTGAGGGAAGCCAACTGCTTGATTGGTGTGTAAATCCTGCAATGTGTCTTACATATTGACTGGAGCAATCGTACATATTGAATGGATCGTACATATTGAATGGAGCAATTCATCATCTTTGTGACCCCGCGCTGGCCCCTCTCTAGCAGCTCCACGTCCCTCTTGTCCTGGGGAGCCCAGAGCTGCCCCCAGTGCTCCAGGTGCCTCCCCAGGGCTGAGCAGAGGGGCAGGATCCCCTCCCTGGCCCTGCTGCCAATGCTCCTCTCACTGCAGCCAGGAGCCCATTGGCCTTCTTGGCCACCAGGGCACGTTGCTGCCTCACGGGGAACTTGGTGTCAACCAGGACTCCCAAATCCCTCTCCATGGAGCTGCTTTCCAGCAGGTCAACCCCTCATCTGTGCTGGTGCCTGGGGTTATTCCTCCCCAGGGGCAGGACTCTGCATTTGTCCTTGTTGAACCTCATGAGGTTCCTCTCTGCCCAACTCTCCATCCTGTCCAGGTCTCTCTGAATGACAGCACAGTCCCCTGGCGTCTTGGCCACTCCTCGCAGGTTGGTGTCATCTGCAAACTTGCTGAGGGTGCCCTCTGTGCCCTCGCCCAAGCCCCTGGTGAACAAGTTGAACAGCACCAGGCCCAGTGCTGACCCCGCAGGACACCACTGAGCACAGGCCTCCGACCAGACTCGGCCCCATCTATGACCACCCTCTGGGCTCTGCTGTCCAGCCTGGGGGTCCCAGTGCAGCCCATGACACAGGGAAGATTTTCCTCACTCTTCTTCTCCTGTTACCCTCTCAAACCTTTTTTTTTATTCCCACTCATCGCCCTCCCCCTGCCTCTTATGCCTTGGCCTCACAGTGCCAGGCCACAGCCCCCCGTGAGGGCTCCCCATCCCCAGGGCAGACTCGGGCTCCTCCCCACTGTGCCCCCAACTGTCAGCAGTCAGTGACACCGTGTCCCATGCGCTGGCGAACTGTCCAGGACCGCGGGGTACACGAGGCACCACCGAAATGTCCCATTCCCTCAGCAGCAGCCCCCGTCACCCCCCGCCATTCCCCCCTCCCCTCACAACAGCCGCACGCCCGCTCCACCGGAGCCGGCAGCGCGCATGCGCAACTGACAGTGTTGCCAAGCAACGCGGGGCCGCATTGACCGCCGTGTAGACAGGGAGCCGGCAGCGCGCATGCGCACTGACAGCGTTGCCACGCAACGCGAGGCCGCGTTGACCGCCGCGTAGACAGGGAGCGGGCAGCGCGCATGCGCACTGACAGTGTTGCCTAGCAACACGCCGCGGCGCGGGCGGGGCGGCGGTCGCGCGCATGCGCAGTGGCGGCGTTGCCGAGCAACGCGGGGCCGCGTTCCCGGGAGGCGGTCGCGGGGCCGCATGAGCCGCGAGGCGGGCGCGGAGGCGGCGGCGGCGCTGGCGCTGCAGGGGCGGCGGCGGGGCCCGGGCCCGGCCCTCATCACCCCCGGGCCCGAGGAGCGCATCGCCGCGCGCCGCCGCCGCATCGCCGCCCGCCTCGACGCCAAGCGCCGGTGAGAGACGGGCGGAACGCGGCCCGCGTTGTCACCCTCGGTCCGGGTCCTGCCCCCCGGGTCGGTAACGGGTCAGGGACAGCTCCTTCCCAAGCGCTGCTGTGTGCAGGCCTCGCCTGAACTGACAGCCGGCTGGTTCCTGTACCCGGATACCCCAGTGATATCCCCCCTCCTGGGGTGTAAGTGGCACCAGGGCAGTGACCTCCTGGCTCAGCCCCCATCAGTGACACCCCCGGCCTTGTCCAGCCCATGAGCAATGGAGCAAACCTACCTCCAAGCCCAGGCTGAACTGGGGTCCTTCCCTGTCCCCCCAACCTGGCCGGGCTGAACCTCCCCTGAGCAGGAGCTGGGTCTGATCCTGTCTTTCCCCAGACCAGGCTTGGGGACCTCCCTGGGGTAGGATTTTACCGCAGAATCCCCCTTTCTTTGGTCTCAACCAGAGGTGGGCAGTGCCACCCCCTGTCCTTTTGCTTCCCGCTGTCCAGGGAGGCCCTTGGAGAAGATGCGGAGGCAAAGAAGACTGAGGAGGAGGAGAAGGAGCAGAGAGGAAGCCACAAGCAGGTTGAGGAGAGCAGGCAGGTGCGGTACCGAGATAGGAAAGTCCTCCCGGGTCCTTGGCCTTGGCTTTGCCCTCCTTTTAAGTGTAGTGTCACACAGCAGCATTAGCGTGGGGAGCGGCGGTGACACAAACTCCTCAGCACGGGGAGGGAGGTGGTTCTTGGGCAGGATCTTAAGGCTGTGATTTCCCCTTGACAAACTGCGCATCCATCTGTGGAGCTCGGCTGTTGGGACAGGCTCTCTCCTTCGCAGAGGCTGGCCAAGCTGCTCTTTGAAGGCACGCAGCTGGTGACAAACATCCAGGTGGCTGCCGACTCGAGGGAAGCGCAGAGGAGGGCAGAGGAGGCCGAGCTGAAGCTGCAGAGGTGAGGGGCTGTGGGTCTGCGCTGCTGGGAGGACGTTCACTCTGCTCCCAACGCGGCTCCTCCAAGGGACATCCCAGCTCTCACCACGCAGGGATGCTTCGTTAAACCTTAGGACCTAGGGCTGTGCTGATTTTATGTTCAAGGGCAAAAAAATCCCATCCTGACACACGTTGTGGCCAGCTGACTCTTTACAGAGCACCCCAAGCCAAGGTGGCTGCAGGAGGTGGCACCACTGTCCTACAGCCCAGCTGGTTACCCATCTCCTCCAAACCCATCGCACCTTCAGCTCCACATCATGAGAAGCATCCTGGGCTCCCGGCTTCCCACCAGGAATGCTGCAACACGTGCAGCTGCTCCAGAAGGTTGGCATAGCTGCCCTCACTTCTTGTTTGCCACTGAGCTCCACTGAACTTAGGACACAGAGGAGGTGGCACTGGGGGCAGCGAGAGGGGGAACACGCCAGCCTGCACTAAAAGGGATCTCAGTAAGTAACCCATGTCCCAGCTGCAGTCTAATGCCACATCCTCTTGATCCAGCTGGTCGAGGAGGTTCCCTCGTGACGTGTGGTTTCACCTAGAATGGACAGAAAAGGAAATGATGGTCCTGGAATGATTGTGTGTGTGATGCCGAGTGTCCCTGTCTGTGGCCTGAAGCACCCAAATGAGTTAAATGATTAACTTGGAGCCACTTCTGTAACTATTTCAAGACAGGCTTTGAGTTTACAGCAAAGAGCAAATCTAGAGCCATGGGGAGGTCTAATTTGTCAAGACTTCCTGGAGAGGTTGCAAATTGCAGCAGGTCATGGGGCATCACAGCCAGAGCACTGTGTCCTGGCGCCTTCTGTTTCCAGAGGTTGCCCTCTGGTAGCGGAGATAAGGATAGTTATTAACCACATCGTGAGGATGTGCCGGGAGAGCCCTGTGTGCTGGCTGCCCCATGTGAGGAATGAGAACTTGGGGCTCTCCTAATTTGAGAAATTGGATACTAAGACATTCGCAGAGTGGCCAAATTCTGGGACGAGGGCCTGTGATGCTCTGGAGATGCCCAGAATTTGCCTGGACAAGGTCCTGCATAGCCTGCTCCGATGGGGAAGCTGCAAGCAGGAGCCCAAGTATTCCAGGGGCTCTTCCAGCTTGAGTTATTCCCCAGTTCTGCCCAGGTGGCCTCACAAACCTGTCCTGCTTCGCTGGAGAAGTTGAGCTCTCTCCAAAGGAGCGTGAGGTTTCGGTGAGGGCGGCTCTGCCAGGAAACGCAGAGTCCTAAAATCCCAGAATCATTATGGTTGGAAAAGACCTTCCAGATGATTGAGTCCAGCCGTCCTCGCTCCTGGTTGCCTTTGGGTGGCACTGCAGGAACAGCTTGCAGGAGCAGGCCTGGTTGTAGCCGCTGCCTGTCCCTTGCTCCGATGGTTTCCCACTGGGAATCCTATTAAAGAAGCAGGTGCTGGGCTTGGAAACCAGCCCCTAGAGCGGGTCTGGGTGTGTGGGAGCAGCGTGCCTGTTCCTTGGCACGACTGTAGCCCACACGGATGAGCCCTGCCCCATCCCCAGGCAGGGGTTAGCCTGGCACAAGGACCGTCCCCAAGGACATATGGATGGGCCCCTGCTTGGAAGAGTGTTTCACGATACAGACAGGGGTTGTTCTGCAGCACTTGGCTTTGACACTGAAGGATTGTCCTTGGGCAGTTGGATTTCCTGGTTAGACGCAGCCAGGAGGCTGTTGGGCACCACTTGTCCAACAGCTCTTGCCAAGAGATGGCCCTGCAGAGGTGACCACTGCTTGGCTGAGCTCTCTGCTCCCCAGGTAAGTGGTTGTGAGAGCGTCGGGCAGGGGCAGAGCTGGCATCCTGCAGGCCCTTCCTTCAGACAGGATCTGCTGATTCTGCCCTCGCTGCTGCATCGGGGCAGACTGTGTAGCTGGAATCTTTATGGCACTTGGAATTCAAGATGATTTTCCCAGGAAAATGCTCTTGCGGTGCTGGATGTGGCTTGGGCATCGGGCTGTGGCTGCAGCAGCCGTGCTGCCCCCCTTGCATTTGCCTGGGTCTCCCTCCTGTCTGCAGGGTGGAGAGGCTGGAGAATGAAGCCAAGACCAACACCTGCAAGTTTGAAGAGATCGCCTCCAAATGGGCCTCGGCCGAGGAGAAGAAAATCCCGCAGGAGCTGTGGGAGCTGCTGAACCAGCAGCAGCGGCAGTGCACGCTGCTCCTGGAGGAGAAGAACAAGCTCATCGGGGAACTGCAGCAGGTAGCGCGGGCGCCGGGCGAGGACGTGGGGCCACCTCGGCTTTGGGATCCCGGAATCCCAGAATGGATGAGGTTGGAAGGGACCTCTGGGGATCATCCAGTCCAATCCCCCTGCTGCAGCAGGGACACCCAGAGCACGGGGCACAGGGGGGCATCCAGGCAGGTTTGAAGATCTCCAGAGAAGGAGCCTCCACAGCCTCTCTTGGCAGCCTGTGCCAGGGCTCTGGCACCCTCACAGGAAAGAAGTTCTTCCTCACATGGACATGGAATTTCCTGTGTTTCAACTTGTACCCATTACCCCTTGTCCTGTTGCTGGCCACCACTGAGAACATCCATGTGTTGCCAGTGAGTCCAGGGATGGATGTGTGTCCTGGAGTAGTAAGGCACAGCAGGAAAACAGCAAGATGGGAGAGGAGGAGCATCTCAAGGGGGAAATGGTCTTCCCCATGGCATGTTCTTGACCCTCTGGTCCTTCACCCTCATCATCTGCTGTACTTGGGAAGGGCAGCGCCTGGATCGTAGCCTCTCAGTTAGTCTCTGACGGTTTCTGGGAAAATACTTCATTTTGAGCCTCTGCTCTTCTCTTCCAGGAGCTCAAAAGCAAAGATGAGCAATATGTGTATGCCCTGAGGAAGCAGTCAGATGATATCCACCTCCTTTCAGAGAGAATGGAGGAGCAGATCAGGAACATGCTGAAAAACTATCGTCATGAACTTCTACAGATTGAGGTTAGCCAATTAATTTGTTGGAGAAAGAGTCCAGTGAGGAAACCTGCACCCACTTTATCTGTGTCTGCCACAAACAAGCCGCAGGCTTGTTGCACTGGCTGCTGTCCAGGGCAGTGGGTCTGATGTCTTGTATGATGCTGGAGCCCTTCATGTGAACAACTGTGTGAGTGTAGAGCAAGTCAGGAGCATGTGAAAGCCCTTGCTGCATGCTGGGTGGTTGTTCTTCTCTGTAAAAGCTATAAGGGAACATGGTGGTTGTTTGGCCTGACTTTCTGCAGAGCACAGGCCAGAAGGTCCCACTGCACGAGTCAGGCCTACGCTTGTTGCAGGAAGGGCACCTCTCCTCTTAATGTGATGTCCTCCTAGGTGAAATCAAGTTCCTCTGCTAATCACTGGAGAATGATTTCCAGTGAACTTGAGGAATTACTGACCCCAAGAGCATCTATCTCATCTCTGGGGGACTGGTAGTGGCAGTGTAAGGTCTCCACTGGTGGAGACCAGTGTGTTCAGTGGACAGCAACAGTGTGGGGCTAGTCCTGGCCCAAAGGCTGCTGGCCCAGACTGCTGCAGAAGCAGGAGCTTGTGCTGCCGAAGGGCTCTCTTGCCTTTGCAGAAAGCGTTTGAGCTAGAGCGCCGAGAGCTGCTGGATGACAACAAGAAGAAATGGGAGGAAACCATCCAGGCCCACAACGCGCAGGAGGTAACGTGACCCTGCGGTTTATAACACGACCAGTGTTGCTGTCCAGCACAGAGCTGCCCCCAAAGACACTGTGTGCTAAAAGGCAGCTGGGTCCTAAGAACTTGGCACATTTGTGGCCCGCTCTGCCTGGGAATTCTGTGCGTGGCTTTGCTTAGGATGCCCAAAAGTTGGACCATGGGGAAAGCTGTTGCTGCTGGTGGATAAGACTCTTCTTGTGCCCGTAGCTGGAAGACCTGGCTGCCCGTATGAAAAAGGTGGAAGAGTTTGAGAAGCAGTTGAATCAGCTGCACGTGCAGGGTGTGGAGGAGTATAACACCATGAAGAGCCAGCTGGAGTCTAACGTGCAGGTACAGAAGGGGCTGTGTGCCACGTGGGAGGGCATGGAGAAACTCTTTGGGGGACATGTTCCTGGCCTTCAGGGAGGCCCATGATATTTCCCATGGGGAATCTTCAGAGGAAATCCTGGAAATATGGACTGGAAACAACCTGCAGGAGGTTTTGCAGTGAAGCATACGTGAGATGTAACTGTCCGCAGGTCCCCATCAGACTGGAAGGGCAAGTTCAGTGGGGCAATCCTGAGTTTGCAGTTTCTTCATGTTGATAACGTGGAGGGTGACAGAGCACGTGTAACATTCCCAAATTGCCCAGGGGAGGGAGGCAGCAGCACTTTGGGGATCAAGGTTCACAAATGGAAATATGGGGCTGTTGCAAAAAGGCACCTGACATCTTCAGCTGTAGCTGGGGGAACACTGTACGTGAGACAGGGAGGTAACTAACTATTCCTCTCTCCTTTGTGCCTGTGTCCAGGTTGGCAGGAGCTAGAGGAGATGGGAGAGAGCCTAGAACAGGCCAAAGGGAGCTGAGATAAATGACCCATGAGAAAGGCTGAAAGTCTGAGGCTGTTCAGAGCAGGAAAGAGATTTCTGTGGGAAAGTGATAAGTCTTTGAATATACATATATATATATATGTAAGGAGAATGGCCTCCTCTTTGTGTCCACTGTAGATGCAAGAAGATATCTTGGGTTTGAGTTGGGGCAGAGAACATTTAAACTGAGATTCAGATTTAGGTTTGAGCCGTTGAGACTCCATGCAAGGAAGACATAGAGATGGCAAGGGCTTGCTGAAAGTCAGCTTTGGTGCATGGCTTTAGGGGTAGCTTTAATCAAGCGTTACAGACCTCCCCAGCAAAGCACTGTAAGATTTGCATTATAAAATAATGCAAATAAGACTGCATTATAAGATTTTCAGTGTCAGATTTCTGCACTATCCTCTGTTGTGTGGGAGACACTTAGACTAGAGAATTAAACCTGGATGCTACCACTCATGCACGTGGACCTGTGAGGCCTGTGGCTGGCATTCCCCTCATCACATGTGTCTCCCCTGCACTTGTTCCCAGTGGCTTTTAGGGCTGTCCTGTGTGTCCCTTTCCCCAGCTTCCCTTCAGCTCCAACTGATAGAGGTTTCAGAGTCAAGTAGTTCCTAAAACACCATGAAAATGAGCAGATGGGTTGAGGAGAGAGGCCCAAGTTAGTGCCCCACCACGGAATTGCTGAGGGCAACCTCAGCCCCTTCCCCATTCTGAGGCACCCTGGACAAGCAGCACCTCCATCCCTCACCTCAGCTCCAGCACATGCCATGCGGCCCACGTGCATGGGAGAAACGTGCATGTGAAGAGGGGATTTGGGGATGTAGGATCAGTAGCTTCCAGGCATCGCTGTGCCCTTCATTCATGGCCTGGCGTGTTTTATGCTATTTGAAATGGCAGACCCTGGAGGAGCAGCTCCAGAAGGTGAAAGCCACCTATCAGCTGAACCAGGAGAAGCTGGAGTACAACCTTCAGGTGCTCAAAAAGCAAGATGAGGAGAACACCATCATCAAATCCCAGCAGAAGAGGAAGCTCAACAGGTAAAGAACAGTCTCTTCTCAGGGCTCTGCCTTAGCAGCTCAGAGACCGTGGTCAGGCCTTGGTGCTGGGTGGTCACTAGCAGATAGGTAGCCCCAAGTCCCAAAGCCTTCATACAAGCTGGGTGCCCTCCTCAGAGATTCCCTGCCTTGCTCTCCCCTTCCAGGCTTCACGACGTGCTCAATAACCTGAGAAGGAAACTGGCCAAACAGGAGAAGCAACTCAGGGAGGAGAACCAGAACCTGGCAGCCGACTACGAGCGCCTCGTGGAGCAGTGTAAGGAGCTGCAGAAGATGATGAGGTGGGTTGTGTGTGTGGAGGCCTGGCCATCACCCACCACGAGACCTGGCTGGAGGCCTCGGAGCAGCTGAGCGAGGTGCAGAGAGAAGCTGCCGCACTGCCCTGGGGCACGGGGGCCGTTTCCACGAGCTGTCTCCCTTCCACGCAGGCATTTTGCTGTCAGCGACGCGGAGAAGTTCACGGAGGTCTGGCTCATGAACGAGGAGGAAGCCAAAGGGCTGATACGCAGAGCCTTCGACGCGGACCGCATCATCCACACCCAGCAGCTGGGGCTGCCCTGGGAAGAGCCTCGGCCCTGGTTCCTGAACAACATCGGCCCCCTCAGGGACTGCAAAACCAAGAGCTCTGCCTCCAAGCTGGCCGCGGAGCTGCTGGCAGGTGAGACACAAAGCCTTGGTGCCCCTGTGGCACTTGGAGACCCTCCCATCCTCTTGGTCACTCCTTTCTTTGCCATTGCTTGGAGGGGGAGGCTAAGGGACACAGGTGGGTTAAGGGACTATTGTCACCTGCTCATGCTGGTCAGAGAGCCCTGCTAGATGATGGTAAATCCCCGTTCCCTAGAGCTGGGGGATGTCACCAACCATTTGAGCCCCGGCCGAGGCTGGTCCGTGTCCCGCTCGTGAGATCTGTGCTTGACCTCGTGTTTCTGTTTGTGGAAGCCACCTCACATCCCTGGGCCTCAGTGAGGCTTCCTGGGCCTCAGGGCCCCAGCATGGCTCCCCTCGTGGCTCAGGCCGGCACGGGAGCACGATCAGAGCACACAGACCTTTTGCTCGCCCTTCTTGCTCCGTGTTTCAGAGAGCAGCTGTGGGGCGCAGGAGGAGGAAGGAAGAGAAAAGGGGAAGGAAGAAATGGCCAGCGGAGAAGGAGGAAGTGAGAACCCAGAAAAGGCTGAGGATCGAGTGTCACCTCTGCAAAATATCTCCAGAAAGACTGTCAAGAGGATCCTGGAGCTCGTGAGCGATGAGTCGGTGCGTGGAAGGTGCAGCGTAAGCCTTGAGCAGCACGGGCAGGCCCAGAGCATGGGGACAAGGTGTCTAACTGCCCCTGGGGGCAGCACAGGGCATGGCCAACAAAACTGGGCGTGTGATGGCCCAGGTTGTGTATCCCCTCTTCAGGGACGCCCATGGACATCAGGAGGTCCTCATGGCCACTGCTGTGCTGATGCATTAACGAGTGCCACATCCTTCTCTGGCCTTGCAGCCCTTCTTCAGCAAGAGGCACTGAGGGACCTTATGTCTCTCCTGTCTGTTCCTGTTAGGTGGCTGTTCCAGGGTCTCCTGGCTAGGGATGAACGTCCTCATGCCACCCAACCTCTGCTGCCCTCCCTTCCTAGCCTGCAGCTGTAGCCTGGCACAGTCACACGATGGCACACGGTGGCTGTTCCGGCTCCCCGACTGTTTTTCTCCCTGTTGGCTGTGCTGGGGCTGGGCACAACCGATGTTCACTGTTTCTCTGTTCCCTTTTCTCTGCATTATCTCCCCAGGGCTTCCTCGTTGAGAGCAAACTGCTGAGGCTGCTGCAGCCGCTGGGGAAGCACGAGCGCACCCTCGTGAAGCTCGACTCCATCTTCGCTGTGAGCTGGGGCCTGGCCCGTTAAGGCTGCAGGGAAACCTTTCCTGGGAAAAGGCAGGGGATCACGTGGGAAAGCTGCGTGCGTAGGACACCATGTCCCAAAACTGGCCCAAGGAAATGGCCGGCTGCATGGCAGGAAGGACAGATATATATAAGCAACAAGACTTGGCTCATCTAGAGGAGACAGGAATGGCCTTCGAAGAGGCAAAATTGCACAAGGAGAGAGTGTCACCTCTACCTGTGTCTGTGTGGACAGGACAAGGGGTATTTAGCTGCCCAGGGGATATTTAGCTGAGGAGACAGCCTCAGAATGACCTTCCCTTCCACAGAGGGGCACCTCTTCTCCAGGGAAATACTGTTTAGCTCCCGTGCTGTCTCTGGGGGACTCTAACCAGCCTCTTCTGCTCCCCAGGCCCTCGAGATTGACAGCAAGGATGACCTGTACGAGCTGGTGGATTTCTTCCTGAAGTACAGAGCCCAGGACGTGACTGTCACCCAGGTGGGACAGACGGGGACAGTGGTGGGGAGAGCCTGGCAGAGCAGGAAGGAGGGAGCAGAACATGCCCTGAGCATCCAGGGAGGACAGGGTGGGACAGCCCCGCACAGCAGGCCCAAAGCATCTGGACAAGGGATGTGAACAGAGCCTTGGCTGCCCACCCTAACAGTCCGCCCGGAGGGTCTGGTGTGGAGGGTCCCAACCAAGGCAGCCAGCCCATCCCTGTGCAGGGACACGAGTTACCCCAGGGCAGGGACACCATGGAGAAGCTCTGCTTTTGAGGGCGAGTAGAGCAGCCCGGCCAGGGCCGGCCCAGCTCAGGGTCAGGGGAGAGCCCTGCTGCAGGGTCGCTGCTTGACGGAGATGCAGCGGGACTGATCCCAGTAGGGAGTTTTAATGAGACCACGATGTTTAGGGAGGGAGTTTGGACCCAGGCTGTGCCAGCTGGCCTCCAAACCGGAGAACTTGCAGCTCCCGGGGGGACGCAGGGCCGTGGGAAGGGCACAGTGCCCATCGTGCCGCCTTCCCTTGCCTGGTGCCCAGGAGAGCCCGGCCAGGGAGGATCCCGAGGGCCTGGCCGCGGTCGCAGCCGCAGCAGAGGACGGCTCCGGTTCCCAGAGGTGCGAGCCGACGTCCTCGCGGGACTCCCTTCCTTCCGTGTACGTCCGTGCCGACGACATCCTAAGGATCCTCAAGGCGTTCGTGCGGGATTTTGACAAGCTGAGGTGAGCGGGGGCGCGATGCCCTTGTGCTCATTTGTGTGATGATGGCAACAGTGCTCAGCGCAGCGGAGGGTTGAGGGTTGCTCCTCACCCACGCAGAGCCCGGAGCCCCAGAGCTTTTCTCTCCGTCCCGCAGGGGGAAGGACGATTCAGCCAAGGATTCGCGGCGGGGACGGGACAGCTCCAAGGACGCCGAGTACTGGGACGCCCTGGCACACGCCATCCCCGAGGCCAAGCTGAAGCTATGGGACGCGCTGCTGGTGGCACTGGAGAGATACCAGTGAGTGCCTGGCAGCCCTACTGATCCTGCAGGCCCACGGGCTGCCAAACCCGGCTGCCCACACGGGCAGGAGCTGGGCAGGACCCACACGAGGTCCCCACGGCGCTGGGCACACACAGACACCCCAGCCAGCAGCTCCCTGTCTGCCTCGGGCCCGAGGCTGCTCCCTGCTAACGGGCCCCTTTTTGCACAGCCACGTCCTCGCGCAGAGGGCCAGCCTGATCGGCGAGGTGGCCGCGCTGCAGCAGCAGAACTCGGAGCTGTGCCTGCTCCTGGATCAGTACCTGGCTTCCAAGGTGAGCGGCGCCTCCTCCTGCCCCTGCGCCCGCAGCAGCTGGGTGCTCTGGCTCAGCGTGGGCTCCCCAGGCCACTTTTGGGTGCACACTGGAGCTCACGGTTTCCCCTGGGTAACTCTGCCCCTGCCAGGGGATGGGTTGGTCGTGGCACCGTCCCGGGGTGGGCAACAAGGGGGCAGCTCTTGGGCCTTGCTTTTATATTTATATGCTGTGATATTTGTTAGCGTAGAGTTAAGGGGTGCTCTGGCTTTTTAGCCAGTCTTTTTTCACCTGGACTTTGGAGGGTCCCAGCATTTTCCCTAAGGAACTTGGAAACCCGAGAGTGAGGGTTCCTGGGGCCCTGGTGTCCCCTGCGAGCCCCAGCGATGCTGCCGGTGCCACCCGCTTGGGCACACTGGGTGCCACGTCCCTGCTGGGGCCGGCGTCTCACCCTGGCTGCTGCCTGGGTCCCATAAAGACAGCAGGTCGCCCCGGGCTGTGTCCCCAGGCTGTCCCCACTGTGGGCACCCACGCAGGTCACCGGTGCTCCCCTCTTCCCGCAGGTGAACAGCGAGCTGCTCTGCCCGCCCGTGCAGTGGATGGACCTGAACGCGCTCGGACCCAAGGAAACGGAATGAACATCCAGGCTCGGCTTTTCCTGGCCCCCGGCCACCCCTTGCAGACCTCCGGATGCCTCCGGATCCACGGATCTCAGCAGCCACTGGGGCCCGCTGGTTGGTGTCCCCCATTTTGGGACCGGTCCCCTCAGTGGGGGCCATGGCAGCTCTGGCGACGTGGCTGCTCCCTGCCTTGTCCCTCACCCTCATCCAGCCCTTCCCTCTTAAACAGGAGACTCAAGACTTAATTAGAAGGATTTTGCTGTGTATCGATCAAGCAGAACCTCTAAGATACTAACAAGGCCTTAATGGGCTAATTAACACATCCCTTTTAAACGCAGACACTGCCTCTGTCACCCAGGCCATGCCAGCCCCAAGTGGTGTCACCGATAAATGATCTAGGCGAGGGCAGCCCACGGTTCCCTCCTACCGCTTGCGTTCGTGTTGGTGCCACTTTGTGCTTTGGGCCTTCCTGCCTGGATTTATCTCACTTCAGCCTTGACTCCCCTACCTGCCCCTGCCCAAGCACAGGCCGTTTCTCACCCCGCGGCGGAGCGGAGCGGGATAACACCTGGGCACACCGGGATCTGCATCCTTGGAGCCCTGTCATCCCCCTCCCGCTTCCCACCAGGGCCAGCCTGGAGTCCCCGTGGGAGCTCCTGCTCTCCAGTCACTCCCCGCGCTCAGACTCCTAAGCCCAAAGGCCTTTTAAGGATGGATATGGATTTGGCTCCTTCTCCTGCCCTGCTCTATCCCAGCTTTTCCTCTCCTCCACTTTTCCAGTAACATTTCTGTCATCCGAGCAACTAAAACGCCCGTGGGCAAAGCGTCTCCCGCTTCTTCCCTGATCACGCCATAAACTTGCAAGAATTTCCAAATCGCTCCTATAGGGACAAATTTCTGCACCCTCACAGCTCTCTTCTAGAGGGCACAGGGCATTTTTGGTCCCAATTGTGTTATTTAGATGGTCACCTAGATGAGGGGCCCCTGGCATGATCCACATTCTGCTGCTTCAGTTAAGATTGGTGGCGCTTTGTGTTTTTTAGGCTTTCTATTTGGAATTATCTCACTTCGGCCTTGACTCCTCTCAAAACACTGGTTGTTTCTCACTCCGTGTGCAGCTGCCCGCAGAGCAGAGCAGAAAACACCTTTAATGTGGCTCCGTGCCCTTGAATCCCTGCCATTCCCCTCCTGCTTCCCAGCAGGACCGGCCTGGAGCGGGATTGTTTCCTCCCTGGGTTCCCCCCGGCCTTGGCTGCTCTGCACCCGCTCCCTGCTGGATTCCCATTGGAAAGTGTCCCCTGGAAGCGTGTTCTGAGGGATGTGAGACCCCTTCCCAATGGCCCAGGGTTTGGAGCTGTCCCCACACCCCATTTCTGTGTGATTAAAGCTGGGAAAGTCCCCAGAGGAGAAATGCAAACAAGGAGCAACATGGAGGAGATGGGAAAGGGCAGGTGGGAGACAGAGACAGGGCCCCAGCCTGGAGCAGGTACCACCGGGAGCCAAAAATCCCCAGGGACGAGCAGGGCCCCGGTGCTGACCCGCATCCCACCAGCTCCTCCGGGACCGCTGCACTCCAGGGGCTGGAGATGCCCCTGGATCCCCATTCCCGCCGCAGCACAGATCCAGGGAAAGGGGGCTCTCCTCGTGCAGAGGCAGGTGAGAAGGGGGGACTCGAGCAGCCCCCAGCCTGGGAGGGCATCCGCAGAGACCCCAACCCACCGGCTCCGGCCTGGGGGGTCCCGGCGGGGCCGCAGCCGCGGAAGGGCCGGGGGGTCCCGGGGCAGCGGGTCCCGCTGTCCCCACGTCCCCCGGAGCGGGGGGCGGCCCCGGCTCGGGGCCCTCCCCGTCCGCCCCGCCCCGCTCCGCCCCGCCGGAGCCGCCGCCGGCCCCGCTCGCGCCGCGATGCTGCGGGCGCCCGCGCGAGCCCCGCCGCGGCCGCCGCGCCGGAGGGGCCGCTGCAGGCGCTGCCACCCGCCCGCGTCGCCCCCCGCCGGGTAGGAGACCCCCCGGGGACGGGGGAGCGGGGATGAGCCGGGATCCGGAGCAAGGAGCTGCTCCCGGGTCGGGATCCGGGGAAAAGGGGCTGCCCCGGGATGGGGACACCCGGATCCGGGCCAGGGAGCGCCTCTGGGGTGGGGACACCGGGATCCGGGCCAGGGAGCTGCTCTGGGATGGGGATCCAGGGGAAAAGAGCTGCTCCGGGATCGGGATCGAGGGTAAAGGAGCTGCCCCGGGATGGGGACACCGGCACGCGCGGTAGGGAGCTGCTCCCGGATCGGGATCCGGGGCAGGGAGCTGCTCCGGGATTAGGACACCGGGATCCGGAGCAAGGAGCTGCTCCCGGATCGGGATCCGGGGGGAAGGAGCTGCCCCGGGATTAGGACACCGGGATCCGGAGCAAGGAGCTGCTCCCGGATCGGGATCCGGGGGGAAGGAGCTGCTCCGGGATCGGGATCCGGGGGAAAGGAGCTGCTCCGCGATCGGGACACCGGGACTATGCGGGAGTTCAGGAAATGGGGACTTCGTCGGACTCCGGGACTGCGCCGGGATCCAGGGCTGTTCGGGATCAAGGAAATGGGATTGTACCGAGATCTGGGGAAAGGAGTTGCTCCGAGCACCGAAGCTGTTCCGACACCCAGGAAAGGGGGCTGCACCGGGATCCGGGAGTTGTACCGGGATCCGGGAAAAGGGGATTGCAACAACGTCCGGGAAGAGGGAGCTGCCCCGGGATTGCGACACTGGGGCTGCCCCGATCCCGACACGGGGCTGAGCGGGGACCCGGGCAAAGGGGCTGCCCCGGGACCGGGGGCTGTGCCGGGATCCGGACCTTGGGCCGCGCGGGGGTCCGGGCCGGTGCCGCCGCCGGCCCCGCGCGGCTCCCAGTGGCCAGAGCCGGTGTCACTCAGGGCGCAGCGCGGCCGGGGCGGGAGCCGCGGTGAGTCAGAGCCGCAGGAAGCCGATTGCATCAGGGCAGGGCTGTTTTTCCAGTCGGGGCTCTCCGAAAGCGGCTTCCCTCCCCTCTCCCCAGCAGCAGCGCCATGGAGAAGGGAAGCAGCCCCCCGCCCGGCGGCTCCGCGGCGCTCGCCCCGTCCTCCACGGCCACCTTCAAGGAGGAGCTGCTGTGCCCCATCTGCTACGAGCCCTTCCGCGAGGCCGTCACGCTGGGCTGCGGCCACAACTTCTGCAAGGGCTGCGTGAGCCGCTCCTGGGAGCACCGGCCGCACGTGTGCCCCGTGTGCAAGGAGGCCTCGTCGCTCGACGAGCTCCGCGTCAACCACACGCTCAACAACCTGGTGGAGATGATCCTCAAGGAGGAAGGGCAGCGGCGCGGCCGGGCGGCCGCGCTCTGCGCCCTGCACCGCGAGGAGGCCAAGCTCTTCTGCCTGGACGACAAGGAGCTCGCCTGCTTCGCCTGCCAGAGCGCCAAGCAGCACCAGGGACACAAGATGCGGCCCGTGCCGGAGGCGGCCGCCGATTTCCGGGTGAGCAAGGGATGCCCCGGCCGGAGCGGGAGGCGGACGGGCCGCTCCGAGGCGCCGGGGAGGGCTTTGGAGCGAATCCCGCTTCCCGCCGGAATGCGGCCGCACCGCTGCTGGCAGCAGCGCCGGTTTGGGGGTTGGAAGCAGGCGGGCGGGCACCAAGCCAGGTGCCGCTGCCGTGACTCAGCCTGCGAGACGCGGCCGATTTCAAATGTCGCAAGGGGAGGCCGTCGCGCGGGCCAGGGCTTGACGGTGCCTTGAAAGGACGGGCTGGAATCCAGAGGGGCGGCTCCGGCGCGCGGTGCACGGAGGATCCCGGTTAACCCCGTGCTGCGGGGCTGGGGCTTCTTGTCTTTCCGCATGGGCACCGCCGGGCTCAGGCGCGCGAGGGTCCTGAGGGCGTCTCGTCCCCGCAGGCCAAGCTGAAGAACATGGAGACGTCGCTGCGGGACAAGGTGAAGGACTTCGGCGCCGTGCATCGCTCCTACGAGTTCATCTCCAAGCACAACGAGGTGCGTGGCCGCGGCGCCGGGCGGGCGGGCGGCCGAGGCCCCCGCGGTGACGTCCCCGCGCGGCGCAGGTGGCGGCGGCGCAGCTCGAGGAGCGGGTGCGGAGCGAGTTCGAGAAGCTGCACGAGTTCCTGCGCGCCGAGGAGCAGGCGCTGCTGGCCCGGCTGCAGGAGGAGACGCGCCGCAAGCGGGAGCTCGTGGAGGGCAGCATGAAGCGGCTGGCGGAGGAGAGCCGCGCGCTGCTCGGGGAAGCGCGCCAGCTCCACGCCGACCTGCAGGAGGACGACTACACCTTCCTCATGGTGAGGCCCTCGCCGCGGTCCCGGGCACCGCCACGCGCGAGCCCTGCCCAGCGCCGGGGTTTCACGTGTGGCGTCTCCTTCTCTTTCAGGCCCACAAGAACCGCAAGCGCAGGTAGGTCCCGGCGTCTCCTGGTGGGCCAGGGCACCGAGCCCTGGTGTCCTCTCCTTGGGGATGGACTTGGCTCTTCTACACGGAGCAGCCTGGACTAGGACGCTGGGGTCCCCGGCTCCCTTCCCGTTTGGCCAAGTGGCATCTCTGCCCCAAACGAGGCCCGAGACCCCCACGCATCCCCTCCTGATCCGCCTGCTTGGGTGCTGCTGCTCCTGCAGAACGAGGTGCTGGAGGTGCCCCAGGCTGGTGCTGCACCCATGGGTGGTCCTGGGCACCCCGTCCTGCAAGCTGGAGCTGGCCGGATGCCAGAGCATCCATGGGCTCATGTCACCCTGCTGGGACAAGCCCATTCCAGGGCCCCAGGGGGGGAAGCTGTGATGCCCCTGCCAAAACCTAGTGCCCCGAGGTGCCCCAGATCCCTTCCACGCTCCCTCCATCCGCTGCGGTGCTGCCCTAGGATCGCCTGCACGGCCGAGGAGCCGGAGGCCGTGCCCACGGGGATGCTCATCGACGTCGCCAAGTACCTGGGCTCGCTGCAGTACGACGTCTGGAAGAAGATGCTGGACACCATCACCGTAGGTGAGGAACCGGGCGCCGGTCCCTCGCGGCCGGAGGGCAGAGGGGACGAGCTCCCCTCCGTGCCAGCGGGTGCAACGGGTGCCCCGCGCACGCTCGTCCCCTCTCACGCGCCCGTCCCCACCGCAGTGCCCTTCAGCTTCGACCCCAACTCGGCGGCGGGCTGGCTCTCGGTCTCGGAGGACCTCACCAGCGTCACCAACGGCGGGTACAAGCTGCTGGTGGAGAACCCCGAGCGCTTCACGTCGGCGCCCTGCATCCTGGGCTCGCGCGGCTTCTCCGCCGGCTTCCACACGTGGGAGGTGGAGCTGGGCGGCGTGGCCAACTGGCGCGTGGGGGTGGCCCGCCCGCGCGGCGGCACCCCCTGGACCTTCCACCACGACGCCCGCTCCGGCTTCTGGTACATCTACCGGCTGCCCGGCGCCGACGGCGACATGTGCCGGGCGTCCAACTCGGTGCGCTTGGAGGCGGCGCCGGGCGCGCTGGCGCGCGTGCGCGTGGAGCTGGACTGCGACGAGGGCGAGCTCTCCTTCTACGACGCCGAGCGCCGCAGCCACATCTACACCTTCCACGAGAAGTTCGGCGGCACCGTCTACCCCTACTTCTACGTCGGGGGGGCGCCCGTGGAGGCGCCCGCGGCCGCGCTGCGCATCTGCCCGCTGCGCGTGCGCGTGCACGAGGACGGGCCCGTGTAGCCGCCGCGGGGCACGGGGGGGTCCCAAAATGGGGGGGAAAAAAGAGCTTTTTGTGTGTATTGCTTCGTTTTCTATGGTTAATAAATACTGTGTTGTGCTGAGGGGGTTGTGCGGGTGTGCGTGTGTCCCTGCTCCTCTGCAACACGGAGTAGAGCCCAGGAAGGGCCGGGAGCAGGGATCGCTCTGCAAAGAGGGGGCGTGGATCCCGGGATTTCCCTCCAAGAATGTGCATGGATCCCGGGAGCTGGGATTTTCTTGCGAGGATTTCCATGAATACCAATGGCTGGGATTTCTCTCCAAGGGTATGCATGCATCCTAGGAGCTGGGATTTCCTTGCCAGGGTGTGTATGGATCCCAGGAGTTGGGATTTCCCTCCAAGGGTGTGCATGGATCCTGGGAGCTGGGATTCTCCTCCAACAATGTGCATGGATCCTGGGAGCTGGGATTTCCTTGCAAGGATTTGCATGCATCCCGGGAGCTGGGGTTTCCCAGCCAGGGTGTGCGCTGCCCACTTGGGCACATCCGCAATGCCAGAGCTTCCCTGACGGAGCTCCTTTCTGCTGGAAAAAAAAAAAAAAAAAGGCAGCTTTTCCATGGAAAAAAAAAAAGCAGCTTTGCAGCAAATCCCGGCGCTGTACGAGCCCAGGGCTGCGCGCGAGGCGGAGCGGGGTTGGGCGTTGAGCTCCGCTTCCTCCCCGCATCCCACAGGAAGCGGATCCGGCCATCCCGGCTCCCTGCGGCGCGAGCGGAGCCGGGGGAACCCCCAGGGGTTTTTCCCAGGATGATCCATGGAGCGGATGAGCCCCCGGCAGGATCCGCGGTGCCGGGGATATTTGGGGAGCGCAGGCGGCTCTCCCATTGGGCGCCTGCGGGGTGGTGATGTCATCGGCGGCCAATCCGGGCAGCCGAGCATCCTTCCTGGTGGCTTCTTCCCTCCTTCCTTCCCTTTATCCGGAGCTCAGTTTAATGGCTCTGGCTTTAACCCTGCTGGAGCCGTCCAGGGGGTCCGTGAAGAGACAGAGACTGGATCCTAGGGGAAACTGAGCTGGGATCCTGGGAAAGCAAGGCAGGATCCTAGGGAACCAAGGCAGGATCCTAGGGGAAAACAAGGCAGGATCCTAGGAAACTAAGGCAGGATCCTTGGGGAAAACAAGGCAGGATCCTAGGAAACTAAGGCAGGATCCTTGGGGAAAACAAGGTGGGATCTGGGGGAATCAAGGCAGGATCCTATGGGAAACCAAGCCTTGAGCCCACCCTGAGCCTCCTGGCACCCAGAACAGCTCCAGCAAAGGGGCCTCCAGCATTCCCATCCTCCGGCAGAGCCGCCACTTTGGGAATGGCAGGAGCGGGAGGCAGGCTGGGAAAGGAGGCCCAAGAGGCAAAGCCGAGGCCTCCGGGAGGGCCAAGGCCGCGTGATCCCGGCGCGGCTCCTCCCGGCTCCGCGTCCCCGGCGGCTCCACGCGGTGCCAAGCGCCGCCGCGCACAAGGGCGCCTTGTGCCGCCTCGAGCCGCCCGCGCCCGGCGCATCCCTGCCCGGAGACACCCTCCGGAGCACGGCCGGGATGCAAGGGGCCCTTCCGCGGCGCTGCGGAAAAATCCCGCATCCGACACGCGCTTCCCAGGCGCTGATGCCGCCCCCCAGCCCGTTGCATAACGGAGGACGCCGGCACCTGGATAGACCCATGCGGTCCCCAGAGGGGACGGCTGCAAATAGGACAGGGGGGACAGGAGCCAGGGGAGGCTGGGGACAAGGACAGGGCCAAAATAGACTCTGGATCTGGGACTCGGCCCCGTTCACGGTAGCAGCATGAGGAGGAGGAGGATGGTGAGGGGGCAGCGCTCCGGGCCCCCTGCGTGGGCTGTGCAGCCCCTTCCCGCTACCGGGGCAGCATCGGCCCCCGGGGGGCTCCCTGTCCCACTGCATCAAGGGGTGCTTCCACCTGGGTTGCAAAAACTGGAAAAAAAAAAGGAAAAAAAAAAGGGAAAAAATGGGGGGAAAAAAACACTTTTAAAAAAATAATTGTCCCGTTTTTTCCCCCCATTTTTTCTCCCCAAAATAGCGGTCCCGGCGTGACGTCAGCGGCCCGGTGCCGGTGCCGGCCCGGGCGGGCCCCGCCGCCGCCGCCGCCCGCGCGCGGGCCAATGAGCGTCGCGCCGGGGCTGGGCCAATCAGCGGCCGCGCCGGTGATGTCATGGGGGCCGGGGCGGGGGGCGCCGCTCGCGCGAGCCCCCCGCGTTAAAGCGGCCGGGGCGGGCGGCGGGCGGCAGCGGGCGCCGGGCGGGTGAGTGCGGCGGCCGCGCGGTTACTGGGGCTGATGCTTTGGATTGGGGTGGAGGGGGGTGTTTTTTGGCATTGCAAAAGTTAAGGGTGGGGGCGCCTGTTTTTTTCTTTTTTTTTTTTTTTTTTTGTGCATCGCCGCCGTGCCGGGCGGTGCCCCCCGTCCTGGGGTCTCCGTGCATCCCTTTTCCCCCACCCCGCGTATCCCCCTCCGGTACCGCCTGGCTGCAGGAATCGCCCCCTTCGGACCCCCCCCCTCGGTCCCGCACGTGGAGGGGGGATCGCTCTGACCCTCCTTGCGCCCCCCGCCCCGTCTGGGATCCTCCCCGGCTCCTCTGGAGCTTCCAGCCGGGAGCCCGCCCTGTGCTAGGGCAGGGGTTTGAGCGAGGCGGCAGTTTGGGGACGACAGCGGGGGCCAAGGGGCCCACAGCCACATACGAGACACTGGAGAATCCCAGTCCTGCTCTCCGGGCGGTTGCACCTCGCGGCTCATCCCGGCGTGATGCGGGGGATAACGCCCGTCATGGACTGGCCACGCACAGCCACCCCGGCAGCTTAAACCCCGCTTTTCAAAGGGATTTTCAAAGGGATTTTCCCCCCTTTCCATGGAAACAAGCCCTTTCCACGAGGCCGTCCCCAAAATCCAATTTATCTTTCTGGCAAAACCAGCAGGGGCGTTTCCAGCAGGAACCCCCCACACCGGTGATCCCGGGATGCCCCCATCGGCATCGGAGAGGGTCCCGTGCACAGCCGGGTGCCCCCTCCCCACTCCGGCCAGGGGCCAGCTGAGCACTGGGGCTCTCTAGACACGTGTGAGGGGCCCTGGGCTGCCGCAAAGGGTGTGCGGAGGGTGTGCGAGGGGCGCTCCGCCTGTAGGGGTGTATGCACCGCCTGTAGGGGTGTATGCACCACCGGGGTGTGTGGGGGTGCGCGGGCACAGGCGGCTGCCGAGCGCGGGGGTGCGCAGCCCCCGTGCAGAGAAGGTCGGTGGGAGCCGCGTCTGCCTGTCCTGGTGGGGTGTGTCCGTCACACGGCGCTGGTGGCAGGTCCCTCATCCGCATGTTCATCATCCGCGTGTCCATCCTATTGTGTCCCTCATTCGCGTGTCCCTTGTTCGCGTGTCCATCCTGCATGTACCTCACCTGTGTGTCCATCATCCGCATTTCCATCCTGTGAGTCCCTCATCCGCGTGTCCATCATCTGCTTGTCCATCCTGTTGTGTCCCTCGTCCTCATGTCCATCCTGTGAGTCCCTCATCCACATGTCCATCATCCGCCTGCCCATCCTGTGTGTCCCTCATCCACGTGTCCTCCTCTATCCCACGGCACCGCCCCGCTGTGTTCTCATCACCGGGATGTGCCCGGGCCACCATGGTGTTCTGTGCCCATCGCACCGCACTGCTGGGTGCCCATCACATCCCACCACGTGCCCATCACACCACCTCAGTGCGTGTCCCTCACACCAGTAGGTGCCCATCACACCAGGACATGCCCATCACACCCCACCAATGTGTACCCATGCCATCTCATTGTGTTACTGCATGCCCATCACACCAGGACATGCCCATCACACCCCACCAGTGTGTACCCATGCCATCTCACCGTGTTACTGCATGCCCATCACATCAGGACATGCCCATCACACCCCACCAGTGTGTACCCTTGCCATCTCACCGTGTTACTGCATGCCCATCACACCAGGGCATGCCCATCCCAGCACCCCGGTGTATGTCCATCATGGCAGTAGATACCCATCACACCACGCCACTGCATATGCATCGCACCAAGAGGTGCCCTTTTCACCAGGAGATGCCCATCACACCAGGACGTGCCTATCAGATCACACCAGTGTGTGCCCGTGTCTGCAATGGGTGCCAATCACCCCACTCCGTGCCCATCACATCGCACCATGCGTGTCCATGACACCAGTAGGTGCCCATTGCCCCACACTGGTGCCCGTGCGTTGCTCACAAGAGGGTGGCCCCGGTGGGAGGGCTGGACCAGGCGATGCCCGCGAGCCTCGGCCGCCCCGTGCGCTGATGCCCAATCTCCTTCCTCTCCAGGCCTCCAGGAGCTTAGTGGCTGCAGACGCCCCACAAGGCGACACCATGACTCTGGCTGGTACGGACACCGGCGCGCGGAGGGGACATGGGGACAGTTCGACCGGGTCCTTCCCATCCGCCCATCAGGTCCCATCCAAACTCCCCAGGATGGCCCTTCCCATCCGCCCATCAGGTCCCATCCAAACCCCCCAGGATGGCCCTGACCCATGTCCACTTTGCACCCCTGTGTGTGCACTGGCTCATGCACATGGCTCCAGCTCATTGCATGCCTCAGTTTCCCCCTTTGGAGAGGGCCATTGCCAGCATGGCTCTGCCAGCTGCAACGAGCCCAGATGCAATATTTAGAAGCCCCATCCCACCCATATCCCTGCTCCGAGGTGGCCGCACGTCCCCGACGCCAGCCCACCCGCCCGCCATGTTCTCTCTCTCCAGCTTACAAGGAGAAGATGAAGGAGCTGCCCCTCGTCTCCCTCTTCTGCTCCTGCTTCCTCTCGGACCCCTTGAACAAGCCAGCCTACACGTACGAAGGTAGGAGCGCAGCCACAGAAGGTCTCGGGGTGTCCCCTGTGGCCAAGCCAGCCCTCACCGTCCCCTCTCCTGACAGACACGGTGGACCTCACCTGGTGCGTCATCTCCGACATGGAGGTCATCGAGCTCAACAAGCGCACATCGGGGCAGTCCTTCGAGGTGATCCTCAAGCCCCCCTCCTTCGACGGCATCCCTGAGTTCAACGCGTCCCTGCCGCGGCGCCGCGACCC
This sequence comes from Tinamus guttatus, assembly GCF_059628265.1. Lineage (NCBI taxonomy): Eukaryota > Metazoa > Chordata > Aves > Tinamiformes > Tinamidae > Tinamus > Tinamus guttatus. The sequence goes on from NW_028288846.1 coordinate 57,499, forward strand.
TTCCCTCGAGGAGATCCAGAAGAAGCTGGAGGCGGCTGAGGAGCGGAGGAAGGTAGATACCATGGTCACCTCCCCACCTGGCCCAGCATATCCAATGGCACAAGCCATGGTGTGGAGAGGGGCCCATTTCTTCATGGCCAGCATCCCCCATGGTGGTTGCATGGGGACAACCCCGCTCCATGGGGTTGGATGCAGGGTGGTGGGTGCCTCATCCCTCCCCGTCTCTGCTCGCAGTACCAGGAGGCCGAGCTCCTGAAGCACCTGGCGGAGAAGCGGGAGCACGAGCGGGAGGTCATGCAGAAGGCCATCGAGGAGAACAATAACTTCATCAAGATGGCCAAGGAGAAGCTGGCGCAGAAGATGGAGTCCAACAAGGAGAACCGCGAGGCCCACCTAGCTGCCATGCTGGAGCGCTTGCAGGAGAAGGTGAGAGCCGATGCATGGAGGGGAGGACAAGCAGCGGGGACAGCGCCCCAGGGGGTCTTGCATGGCTTTGGAGTGGACCTACCCCTTGGGTCGCGTCTCCCTCTCCGGTTGCCCAGCCCCGGGAAGCCTTGATGAGCCTGGCACGTAGCCCCAGTGCTGCATGGTGGCCAACGGTACCTCCCCTGCTCTCCACAGAGAGCCGGGCCCCGTCTCGCGGCCCCACGCGTGCACAGGCGCCGCTGTGAAGCACCTCGCGGCCCTCCTCGCCTCGGTGGAGGCCGGGCTCCGCGGCGGCCGCGCGGGGAGGCGGCGGCGCTCCCCGCCGGCGCGCGCAGACCTCTTCTTTCTCCCCGAGGCAGGTCTGTTCCCAAGCTGCGCACGGAAGGTCCCACCCTCAGCACCTGCAGCTCCCTCCAAAGCATTCCTGCTGCGCGGAGCCCGTCCCGGGCCCTCCGGCGGGCGCCGCCGCCGGCCTCGCCGCGCAGGCCGGGAGCACCAGATAATGACGGAGCGCGCGGGCCGGCCCCGGCTCCCGGGGGGCTCCGGTTGACGTCTACCTCCTAGCATGGGCGAGCACCGTCCGTGCGTCCGTCCCCGAGGGCCCCGGCGCTCCTTCTGCCACCCCAGCGGGCAGAGAGGACGCTCTAGACCCGTCGTCGCGTCCCTCCCGGCGAAGGCTCCCGTCCCGGCGGACCCCTGCGGCCTAACGCGCCCCCCTTCCCCTTCTGCCTCCCCCCCTTCCCGCAGGACAAGCACGCGGAAGAGGTGAGGAAAAACAAGGAGCTCAAGGAAGAGGCCTCGAGGTAAAGAGCCTCCCGCGGGCCACGGCGGATGGGACTGACGGCTCCGGCGAGGCCGCGCGGGCGGCGCGCGCGACGACCAGACCGCTGGAAGGGGGGACGTTCCTCCGCTCGCTGTGTTTGTGGATGTGACGAGTTGCGCTGTGAAGCCATTCGGGGCCGGGGCGGGGAGGGAGGACGAGGAGGATGAGGAAGGGGGGGCCTGCCTCCCCGCGGCCTCCGCAGCCTCCTTGCGCGCGCTCGTCCGGGCGGCCAAGCGCAGGGGGACAGGGATGGGGACGGGGCACGCGGGGAGGGCACAGGGATGGGGGGGACGTGCGTCGTGTGTGTGATTTAATTTGGCGGCCCGTGTCGGGCGGGCGAGCGCGCGCCCGCGGTGTTCGGAAGCGCTCGCTCTAACGGCTGCATCCCGCGAGGGGCCGGTCCGGTCGTGGCGCGAGCTGTCCTTTATTTTTATTTTATTTTATTTTATTTTATTTTTTTGTATACAACGTTGTAAATAAACTGCCTTGGCATTTCTCCTCCGTTTTTCGTGCGTGGCTTCGTGTGGGGGCACCGCAGGCTGCCGGGGCTTGGGGAGATGGAGTCGGGGGAATAGGGGTCTAAGCAAGAAGCTGGGGGCGGGTTTTGGTGGCAGCCTGGAGACAGCTCCCACGAAGGGCCTGTATCACAGGGGTGATATAAATATATAAACAAAATGTAATATATAGACAGATAATATATTTTAAAAGTATAAATAAGCCCCCAGCATGAGTTGGGGCTGAGGGAGGCAGCCAGAGCTGGCAGGGGGAGGCTGAGCAGCCACATCATTCCACCCCAAACAAAATACTTATGTTTCCATATATTTTATTGGCCTAAACACACCCCAAGGGGAATCGATGCATTTGGGACCCCCAGGGTATCTACAGACCCAGCCCTCTGGCCATGTGCAGCTCATGGAGGGTTTCTCGGGAATGGTCATTCCCCAGGAGCCCTTCCCTGATTTTCTCCCAGTTTCCGTTCAGATTACTTTTCCAGTTGCGGGACTGGAGATACATGGAGCATGGTGATGGATGAAGCAGGACTGGAAGCAAGGGGAAAATCTAGTTAGGGTTAGGTAATTCATTTGGAATTTGAGAGAGAGAGGTACAAGTGGAGGAAATGGGTGGATCCAGAAACAGAAAATGGAGAATTGTAATTCGGCGGTAGCTATGAGCAATTCAAGCAATTTAAGAGTGATGCCTTTATTGTGGCATTTAGCAATGTGAAAATCAAAATTGTAGAGTAATAACTATGACGTGATTATTAGTTATTTGGGTTATTGATTATTCAAGTGATTTATTAGTTTCTTAGCAGCACATTGCTTAGCTGATGAACACCAGAGTTTTTCGGATCAGCTGTGTTTCAAGCCTGCAATGTAATGGCAGAGGGTCAAAGTCTGGAGTAGCAGTGTTGTTGCAGACACAGAGCAAGGACCTTCTCCATCCCTCCTCCATCCCACCACCAGCAACGTGGACGTGTCCCGATATACGTTGTAAGCCGTGGGATCGCATCACTGTAGACCAGCCTGTTGCAACACCAGGTCATCATCAAACGCATGTGGGACAGATCCAGGAGGACTGCTGAGGCAAGCCTAGCAAAGGGAAGGATGAATTTTGTTGTTTTATAGCTTGAGATAACAGTTTTTAGGATGTATAGGTGACTTTTCTGCTCGATTTGCCAGTGAAAAATGAAGATACAGGAGAAAGAACATAGTCCAGACCAGAATGAAAGCTACAGAAACCACCAGGGAGCTAACCCAGCACCAAGCGAGAGACAATTAGTTGAGAGGAGCAGTGTTGTGTCTCTAATGCGCCTGCCATTCTTGTTCTCTGAACCTGCTTTGAACTCATCTGCTCCCATGAAACAGGAAAGAGGAAATCTAATCAAATATTCATCACCGAACACGAAAAGGGATGAATCTAAGTCACAGTCTCCATCTCTAGATCCTGCAAGGAGGCAACGCCAGGAGAAAAAGGAGGGGATCTTGCTGCAACTTCAAATGAAAACAAAGAATAAAAGACCACCACCACAAGTCTTGCATCTTCTTTACCCAGAGTAAGGCAGCAAAAACAGACGACTTTTAAAATCATTCATCCATCCATCCCTGCAGACCACTTTTAAGGTAGTTAGAAAATTCATCAGAAATTCTTTGCTCAAGGAGGGATGAAGACATGAAATGGGAATGCAAAGTGGCCGCTTCCAGCATTCTGACTTTTAAATCCTTTTACTTGGAACACAATTATTGCAGGTAGCTAAGGTCCATGGGTGAAACACAAGATCCCAGTGAGAGATGGCGATGGCCACTGCATGGTGTGTCCCGGCTCTCCCTGCCTTCCCCAGGGACCATCTCAACACCTTAGAGCCCTCCTCGCACATCCCTGTGCTTGATTTTGCAAAGGCATCACCTTCCCTAGATGGTCTAGGAGAGCTCTTGCCACCCAACACATGTCAAAGGCCTTGGCGCTCCTGCTGTTTGTCCTTGACACTGATCCAAAAGCAAACGGGCAGCAAGAGGGATGGTGGCTCCATCTCTCAGCGCTCTCCAGCAACAGTTTCTTCTTAAAGAAAACTACTTCCAGCCCTCTGATTCCAGGGTTTGCCACTAGAAGAAACAAAGACCACCCCAGGCTCCTTCACGGAGAGATATGGGGCCGGAAAGTACGTGGTCGAATCATCATGACGACCTTCTTCAGCGAGTAGTAGTCTGTGTCCTTCCACGAGTACCACACGACACCATCCGGCCCCAGGATCTTGCGGTTTTTAATGGAGTATCGGCCACCCTGTGAGGCAGGGAAAGGACAGTCAGGTATGGGAAATGCAAGAAAGTGTCACCCAGATGGGAACTCCTAAAAAATGGGTGCTCCAAAGCATGGGAGCAAAGAGCTTGGAGATGATACAGCAAAAGGAGCACATAAAGCATTTTCTGAATGCTCCCAAGGGAGGTGATGTCCCTCAGTCTCAGGCCACGTGAGTCACCCAAACAAGGAGCTGCCATTGCACAATCCCAAAGCCATTTTTTTGCAAGGGTGTCTCAACACTCATACTTGGCCCACAACACAGAGAAGCTGGGCTGAATTGGTGCCCAGCCTTGGTGTCATTCCCTCCCTGGTCAAGCCAAGGATTGCTGTGACGTGATGACTAATGGTCCCTCCTAGCCTTGGACCTGCCATGGTGACACCTGCGTCCTCCCCCTTCCACCTTACCTTGTAGTACACGCCATTGAGGTTGGAGAAGAAGCACTGATGGTACCACCAGCCTCCATGGGAAATCTCAGCACAGATGTTCCCCGAGTCAGGAGTGCTGAAGCTCCTCTTGTTGTGGTACCAGGCAAAGGAGTCCTCCACCGTCCCGCTGAACCCATCCACGTGCAGGCGGTAATAGTTTGCCTCGTCCTCGATGCTGCAAGCAATAGGAACAGCTCAGACTACTTAGCAACAGCATCTCCGTCTCCTTTCCAGGCTGGATGTTGCATTCTTAGTGTGGACACCCTACAATTACCAAGCTGCTCCAGCCAAGCTCCTTGTAATTATTCATCATCTTTAAATGCAGAAGATGCTGCGTTTCGCCCTTCTGTGGGATGCATGTGCTTTAGTCATGACTCAGGGTACTTGTTGGGAGCCTGGGGTGGGCCGACCGTGGCTCTCAAACCACAATGAAAGACGGCAGCAGCTTTGGCGAGACGGCTCCTCTAATTACACGGTGCTGCCTCCTCTCCACCAAAGAAGCTTCTTGCTCTTCACATGAACTGAGCTAATCAGTAGTTTGCTCCCGGGCCAGGAAAAGCTGAAGGTCACTGCCATTGAGCACGATATCTGATGACAAAAGCCAGGGTAGCTGTTCAGGGCAACCCTCTGCTAGTGCAGAACGCTCCTGGGCACATTCAGTCAACGAGGATTTTGCCCAGCAGCTGCAGCAATCTTTGGGTCTACTCTAAACCCGCCAGCTCCAGATGTCATTAAAGTCGTTAAAGTGCAGTGCTTAAGGACATGTACTCCCTTGCGCATCCTCCCATGACTGGGAATCTTGTAACTACCCACAAGGAGTTTCTGGTGGAGAGAGGGAAGAGGTTCATCTGGGACAGTCTAGGCAGAGCTGGTCACCCCGTTCATAAAAGAATGTGACAGATGCTGAGAAATACCAACACCAGGCAATGTGCAGAGCTGTAGACACTAAAGGATGCTGGCTCAGGAACAGCAGGCAAGAGCCATGAGCACAGAGTAAAAAACAAAATGTGATTCTCAGCCGTCACAGCAGGGAGGTGCTGAAGGACCTGCCCAGCAAGAACAGGGGTGCAGAACTCTGCTTTGGGCATGGAGCTAAGGAAGTTCAGGAGAAACAACAGTCCTAAGCTGTAAGGGATGGTTCCTTGTGGATGTTGGCCATGGCTGAGTAGTTCTGGGCATTCTCTAGCTCACCCTCAGGCTCCAATGTGGGGCCAGAGTTTTCACGGTCAAAGCAGGTGAGGAAGAGAAGACCCAGTCCAAAAAGCTCTCTAAGGAGAGTCACTTTGACTACAACGGGGTCCTCCAGCACTGAACCCAGCTGTGTGTGCCAAGAACCAGGGGGTGTCATCCCACTTTCTACCTGAAGATCTGGTAGAAGGCGTGTTTGTGCTTGTTGTTCCAGTCCTCCAGGTCGATGCGCAGGGAGTAGTCCCCTTGGCTTGTCACCTTGTGGATGTTCTCGTTGCCCAGCCAGAACTCACCGTTGAGATCCCCAAAGCCCTCTTTATAGTCGTTCCAGGTGCGGTTGAAGTCAACTGAGCCGTCCTGACGCTTCTGGATGACTGTCCAGCCCCCACCTGCCAGGAGGGAGATAACATAACACGGGAAACACCAAGGCATGTCCGGGGTCCCAATGCGCACACGTGGGTCAGAGTCCTCACCAGCATCACCAGCTGCAGCTCAGAGGTGTCTTCTTGTCACACCCCCCTCCCACCAACCAGCAAAATACAGTGTTGGTTGCTGCATGGGGACCATCCATGATGAACAGCCTGAGCTCCAAGAAAGGGGCTCTGCTTCTCCCATGTTGGCTCCAAGATGCTATTACCCTGTTGCCTACAAGAGGGTCGTACCAGCTCTAAGGTGGTTTTAAATGAGAAAAAGCTGATTATTTTAGAGGGGAATGTTTTGGGGCTGGAAGGAACTGGAGAGCCTGGAGTTTTGAGATTGCTATGTACTGTTCCTGCAGAACAGCAGAGGTACACGAGCGCTCTCCCAGTATTGTCTCACTGTCTCCATCTGCTCTCCCATCTGTCCAAATCCCTCTCTCCTTTTTTTCCAATACTGTAAGCTTTGAAGGGACAGGGACCGTCTATTTATTTGATGTTTTGACAGACACATTCCCATGTCCAAGATCATGGACATGGTCATACAAATAATAGTAATGATATAATAGCCACCACACTGCATCAACAGCCTATTTTTTAATGATGACTTCTATCCAAAAGCAGCAAGGACCTGTAGGTCCTTCAGACTGGTTTCCTCCAACTGGGAAGGAACTGGTCTGTCCAGCTCCTTTTTTTTTTATCAAAGTGCTAGGCTCAGAAAGAACTAGGAGCTCTGTTCAGATATTTAATCAGCGGCATCTACTGTCCTTTGAGATGTGCTTGGTCTCTGAGACATCTGCACGGGCTAGTAGACAGGCACAAGGTCAATGGTGGTATGGGACACCATCAGCTACAGTTAAGGGTTGCCCACTCATAGCCCTACAGTAGCCAGAGATGCCCCAAGCGCCCACCTGGTGACCTGCCACTATTCCAGAGGGGCTTCTGCTTCCCTGTCTCCCACATCATACGCACTAGCACTTTGCAAGTATCTTGCATGCATAAGGACATCTCAAAGGGCACTCAACACCTGTATTTAGGCATCTGAGCACCAACCAAAGTGCCTGGCTTGAACTATTCAGCTGAAGTCCCTCTTTAGCCAGTGGTCAAGTCCTCTGTCCTTGGAGCATCCCTTGAGGAGATGCTGTTCTCACTGACTGTAATGTTATCTAGAAGCAGCTCAGACAAGACACGACTGTCAAGGAGGACAAATCCCACCCAGAGTGTCCCCAGCTTTGCTGGGAGATGTTGAAGATGCCTCTACCAGTACCTTCAGTGTCCATTTCACACAGCACCTCGATGGGCATCCCTCCAACCGAGGGCATGATGCTGTAGATCCCTGTTCTCCGGAGCCCGTTGTAGTAAACAGAGGCGCAGTCAATGGGGCAGTTCCTTGCATGCTTGACTTCTAAGAAAAAAATAAATACGTAAAGCAGAGAAACACAGTGTTTACATAGTGTTTAGTATTCAGTATGGAGAAGGAGGTCTGCAACCAAGCCCAGCATCATTTTCATGCAATCATAATGTGCAGCCTGACAAAAAGCTATGGAATTCTTCTTCTGGGCAGCAGCAAAAGCTGAAATCTTTGCAGCCATGGGCTGATCCATGACTGCCATGGACTAGCAGTAATAAGGTTCGTTTGTGCATATCTGCACTTAGGTTGCTGGGGCTGAGGGACGGTCCTTATTTCAAGCGGGCTTGTGACAGAGCCTTGCAGCAGCACAGATATGTCGTGCATTTTGCTAGGCTCAAGGTCTGTTAGATTATATTTCACACCAAAAAGGTCCTACACATTGATAGAGATTGCCTGCTTAGCCAGCAGTTGTCAGTGACGCTAACGGTGAAAGGATTTTCTCCTCTTAAACGGCTGCTCTAAAGGTGTTTTCCCTGGCCAGATGTATAAGGAAAAGGATCAGAAGTCTAAAGAGAATCTAAAGATGCTTTTCACTGGGTCATATCAGATGGGATTTACCCTGTCAGGTACCAGCCACCCAATCTTTAGGCAGCTGCTCCCAGGTAGTCTCCTAAAAACGACTTCTGCAGAGGGCAACCTTCCTAGCGTCGCCCAGGAGAGCAGAGCGGAGCTGCTCTCCGTCTCCCTCCATCGGCTCAGTCGAGCTGTCTGCACAGATGTGCACAGTGATTTTTGCAATGCCCTGGGGTACTCGGGCTGCCTTTCAGCTGCGCCTCTCCGGGAGGTCCCGTCCTGCATCTGCCAGGCTCGCGGGGATGTCTCGGATGCAGGAGTGTTGCAGGCAGCACTAGGCGCCCGTATGCAGGTAGCCGAGCTGAACTGCTCTCCTGAGCCCCTTTCCCAGTGTTTGCATGGATATCTCAAGTTCCCAGCTCATGTGGGGACGCACATGTGCAGACACACAAGATTAGACATCGTCTTTTGTGAGCTGAGCCTTGCTGTCGATGGCGACGCTCCAGCGAGATGGAAGGAAAGGCACAAGAGCAGCTCACACAGAAGGCTCCCCTTTCTTTTATTGACACAGTTAGACCAGTTTGGAGCACAGTGCGGCCGTGATGCCTGGCTGGAAGCATGGTGTGGTCTGGGACCCAAGGATGGAAGAGCAAAGAGCACGCACAGGTCATTGCCTTTCCATGAGGCAAGGACCATGGATGAGGCCATGGATCTGGCAAGCAAGGAAAACTCCCTGGGCAGGGTGAAATAAATCTGGGGAGGTCATGGCAGCACCCCAACCCACTGAGGGAGCAATCAGTGTCTGGGAGACTGGTGGCAGGTTGGTGACATCCCTTAGGGGTGGCATAGGCCAGGCCAAGCAGCAGAAACCAATTGTGTGCGACAAGGAGCGGCCAGGGAGAGATCCATGCTCTAGACCCAGCGAGCACCTAGAGTGTCAGGAAGAGCCCAACGCACCCAGCGTTAATCAGCTACAAGAGCCGCTTTCCTTGGCTGCACCCTGGCCGGGGTTTTCCTGGCCTGCACACGGGAGTCGCATCCCGGTTACATAAGGTGACAGGGATTAGCCCCAGCTCTGCCTTGCAGGTGGCCGTCCCGCTGTGCGGGCGCTCCGTCGCGTGCCCATTCACACCTTGCATCTGCTCCAGGTGCTGCTTGATCAGGGCAGTGGAACCAGGTATCAGCAGAGCTATTTATACTCCCTTCACCATGTCATCGATGGCCCAAAGAGCTTTAAGCCCGCGCAATGGAAAAGACTTAGGCTAGTTGGCTCAAGGGAGAAGTGACACGACTTCTCCACCTGACGTCACCCGCTCAAACGAGATCAAGGTTGGTAGGTGAAAGCCGTTAGCGGCTCCGTCGCGTTGAGCTGTGCACGCCGTGTGAGTCATCGGACACAGCCTGCTTCTTGCTGGAGTAAGACACTGTCTCTACGTGTCCCCGAGCCACCGTTCGTGGCAGGTTGGGGGATTATTCCGGAAAAGCATCGCTTCTTCCTTGCCCCTTGCTAAAACTCTTCCTGGGGGTCTGTGGTGGAAGAGACAGGATCTGTGGTCCGCCCTGGCACCCGTTGTCTCCTCAAACACCATCACTCCCTTACTAAACACTCAGAAAATCAAACAGATTGAAAGACCAGCACACTTTCCTTCCCAGCTCCTCAAGGTTGAGTTTTCCAGATCCCGGTTATAGTAGGCTGCGGTCAAAATATTTTCACGGCAATGGATTTTTTTTTTTTTTTTTAGCAGAAAATGGAGTTTTGGTCAAGCTGAATCTTGCACTTTTTTACCTAAAATTGTCATGCTTGCCACTAGAAAAAGGATGACATTCCAGGAATTAACAACCAAACACCAAAATCAGGCGTAAGTTTAAATGTATTCCTTTAAAAAGGGAGTAAGAAATACCAAAAGAAAATATTGGATTTCAAATTTGTTGTGCTTTCTCAAAGCCCTAATATTTGGCCATGAATTTTGGAAACAAAAATGATGTCTTATTCCTTTCCTTTAAGAGAAAAATAGACTTCCTGGTGATGGAAGGCAGGTTCACACAGCCAACTGCAGGTGGAGTAATGGTGGGAGCGTTGCCGTGTGGTGCTCCAGGCTGAAGCTGGTCACCTTGAGGTCACCTGGACCACAAGGAAAGCACCCCAGGATGTGTCTATTCCTCCAAGAAGCTCTCCTGACTCCCTCGGGAATGCCATCTGGGAGAGATGAGACCCCTGGCTAATGCAAAGTGGGATTGAAGTGGTTTTCCCATGTGCTTTTCATACAAGAGTCCTCAAGAGAGGCCTTACGAAGCCACCCCGACCCGTCCCCGTCACCTGGATGGTGCATCTCCTCCTGCAGCCTCATCTCGGCGGGGCCGAGGCAGCCGGGGACGCGCCGGCTCCAGTCGGCCAGCACGGAGATGTTGTTGATCTGCGCCTGCATGTCGTAGAGCAGCGTGGCCTGGATGTGCTGCAGGGTGCTGGCCTCGCTGTAGCGCTGCTCCAGCTCCTGCACGCGCTGCTCCACGGTGCGGTTGTGGCTCGCCGCCTCCTCGTGCTGCAAAACGCAGAGGACATGGGGATCACCAGGTGCTGGTGGCAATGGGACCTTTGCAGGGTGCCCAAGCTGATCCCCATCTATCCAGCAACCCCCTAGCATTGGGTTCTCCTTCCACAAGCCACCCCTTCAAGCCTACAAGCTTCTGACACCCAGTGGCAACTACAAGTTTCTAACACTCACGCATACTGCATGGAGAACCAGCTCCTGCTTTTGAGGTAGACTAGTGTCCTGCAAGCAGAACCACGTCCACTGTGTGTCTCACATGGATGTGATATGGACCCTTCATGGTCCTTCTGTGCCTTGTTTTTGGGATCGTTGGTCTCATACACATGCCCCAGCTCCCTGGAGGTGCCCACAGGTCATGCCAGGGGATGGTTTCAAACCCTACCAACGTGGGCAAAACGCGCTCTAGGTGCAACCTCACTTCAGACTTGCTCACCTCACTTGCTCAGTGTTCCCTGTCCGTTAGATGGCAGGGCAGGCCTTAGACAGCATCTCCGGAAACCCACGGCAGCACCGAACCATCCTCTCCCCTGGCTCAGGCAGCACCTCCACAGAAGGCAACTGCCTTCTGCTCAAGGGAGCCAGGTCTGCTTGGGGGAGCCAGGTCTTCACCCGTGCAGCTCTGTCCTCCTCACCTGTGGTGTCCCCACAACACCGAGTGACCATGTGCATGGCCCTGGGGGTGAAGATGGCCCCGTACTGCAGTTATCGGTGGAGCTCAGGGCACAAGCACCTGCAGCCACCAGTGTCACCAGCACGGTGCCCACCATGCTCCATAACCACGCATGGCTGCCCAGCCTGGGGGCCAGGATGGGACCTGCTGACACCTCCACCGATGGTTTCCAGCCTGCAGCACATCGAATGCCCATGGGGACACAGAGAGCTTGCGCTTCACAGCATCACGTCCTGCAGCACCGCAGCGATGCTGCCGATGCCTGCAACGCTGCAGCTAGAAGTGCTCTGCGCATCCAGCATCCATCTCCTTCCCTTCCAGCCGCTCCACGGGCCTGACTCACACTTAGGTCCCTGCCATGAGACATCTCGGCTTGTTTTTCCCAGGAGGTGCCATATTCGCTGCTGGATTATTCCACCAATAACAAGCAGAAAGGCTGCTTATATCCCCTAAATGCAGAGCAGCTAAATGGGGCAGCAAAGTGGGAATCACGGCGTGCAACAACTCCTTCTCAGGGCTAAGCCATCCCTGGCTGTGCTGTAAATCACCCAACCACCCCACACCTGCTTTGCGAGCCGTGACAGCCACCAGGCGCCTGCTTGCAGCCCCGCTCGCCCACGCAGCAGCTCTCCGAGCAAACCCTGTCGCGCTTGCTCCAGACACTCCCCTCCTCCACGGTTGTTGCTTTCTCTCCTGGCTGCTTGTAAAAAATAACAACCTAAGGCTGCAGGCAAAGCACCGTGTCTGGGCCCGGGTGCTGCCTGGTTCCTTCTCCCTCCTGGGGACATCCCACTGCTGCCCACGCCGGTTGCATCTCTCTGCACAGCACCAACCCCAACAAGGTCCTGGTCTGCTGCAAACAGGGTCTGATAGTGCAACCTGGACTGTGCTGCAAGAATGCAAAGGTGCAGCTCATTGCTCAGCCCAAGGGGTTTCCCTTTGCTCATGGCACTGGGCTGGAAGGAGAGAGGGAGATCCTTCAAACCTGTTGCATTGGCTACTAAGGGGAATCTCAGGATACCTCTGAGGTATCTTTAACCACATCTCAGCAGTTGGAAATGCCCCCAAGAAATGGAAGAGCTCGGTTGTTGCATTCCTTTAACCAGGGGAACTCAGACCCTTAGTAGAGTGAGACCAGGGACCAGCCTTCTACTATGAAGGTGAAGCAAAGCAGAGGAAACGTGGGGACAGGATTTTTCTGGCCCATTCTGTGTCCCTGTTAGTCTGAGAGGAGTCATGACCTGGAAGGACCCGTCAGTCTCAGACAACTCTGAAATGCTCCCGGGATGCTGAGCTCACATAGACATCGCCGCTCGGACAGACAAACCCACGCAGAGCTCCCAGGAAAATATCCATGACAAATCCAAGGGAGACAAACTAGCAGCAGCAAGAGGCTGATTTATGAGAATGGATTAAGGGAGCAACAGCTTCTTAGTGGGAGGAAAGGAGATGGAATTGATGCACAGATGCTGGGAGCTGACACGACAGGGAATTCAGCCGGGTGACTCGCAGGGATGCCGGGAGGTACATGGGATGCAGGGGAAAACCAGCCTCAGGCTGGCACAGGTATTGGGAACTGGCTGGACCAACATAGCTGAAAAACTCCTTATGGGAGCATCCCTAAGAAGACTGCAGGGAGCTGAGGCAACCAACTTAGAAATCAAGGATTTCTGTCCCTGCTTTTACTTATTTGAATACAAAGATCCTGCCCCCATCGGCTGCCAGCTCCCCTCTCCACAGTCAGCTTTGCTTCTTGCTCTTTGCCCACTCCAGGGCTTGGAGGATGGCAGGACACATTCCCTGCTGCCCTCTAAGCTCTCCAGACGTTGTTGTTCTCCTGCTTGTTCTCAGGTCAGCTCTCCCATTCCTTTATCTTTTAGACATTTTGAAAAAATCTGAGGTTGGAAGAAACTGCTGGAGGTCCCTAGTCCAAACCCTTGCAGAAAGCAGAGCTAGGTCAGGCTGCTTGAGGCCTTTTCTACTCAAGTTATGAAACTCCCTATGCTATTAAGGGAGTCCCAGGACCAGCTCTGATAGAGGCTTCTGCATGGCAGGTACTAGAGGTGGATAACAGCGTTCCTTGAAGAAGTAACAAATAGAAAGGAGAGCAATAATAAGCGACACGGAGAAGCACAAAGATTGACATGGCCACAGAGATGATAACAAAGACCAGGGCTCTTTCGCCATTGAAACATGGTCCATTCAAGGAGTCTCTCGGGAACAGCCCTGAAGAGGGTCAGCCTGAGCTTTGCGACAGATCCAAAGGGTGAAACATGATTAGTGTATTAGGAGGTAGGTGCGTGACTGCAAATGTTATTGTGGGCTATCAGAAGGGGCTTCTAGGGTTGTGCAAGACGTGCTGACCTGCCAAGGGGAACAGCAGCAGCCACAGCTGCCAGAGGGGATGGAAGGACCTCAGAGCTCCGAGACCAGCACCCAGGAAGGAGGAACTGCCGTGTTCCCAGCCCATGGGATTCGGCAGTTTTTGTAGCATCCTTAACAAGGAGATGCCCAGGGGTCGCCATGGCCCTGTTAAATGGAGCACAGGGCCAAACCACTACTGCCAAGGAGGGTTCCTTATGCTTCTTGATTTACCACAGCTTAAATATGGGGAAGGAGGGACTGCTCCAATCTAACGCCTTCCACCTGGGCATCAAGCAGCCCTGCAGAGGCAGCCGGCTCAACTCCCTCTGCGTTCAACACCCAGCAACCAGCATCTCCCAAGGGAGATTTGTTTATCTCTGTCCTTCCTCTGACTGTAAAGAGACCCAACAGAACTGCCAGGGAGCAAAAAAACTGCAATTAGATGAGTCATGTCCAAGCCTGCAATGAAGAACAGAAGAAGAGCAACAACACTAAGGGGAAAGTCTTTAGTGCAGTCTCCCCGGCTCTGCACAGGAGAGTTACGTTCCATGCAAGAGCCATAGCTCCAGGTGGAGCAGAAGAATCATTTGGAGTCAAAACAGGGAGCTAGGATGGTGAAGAATAGATAATGATAGCCCTAAGGGACTAGGTGTCACCAGGGGAAGGTGATACAGCAAAAGGTCACCTGTGTAAATCTTTGGGGTCTAGTTTAGGATCCTGCTAGGAGCAATGGGACAGATCAGCCACCCCGGCCCATGTTAGGTGGGTTCAAAGCAGGAGGAGATGCTCTTTCTCCCCTGATAGCGGGTGCCCACATGAATACACAGACAACACACCAAAGTCTAATGCTAGGATGAGCACTGGAAGGCTCCTGAGCCAACCCAACGTGAGCAGCAGGTGTTTTAATGGGTACCTTGGTCCTCAGCCAGAACACCCAATGTTCTCCCAGGCATCCTTCCCCAAGCAGAGCCACAGAAGGGACCAGATGCCCCCACTCACACAAGAAGGGAAAACCTTTACCTGGAGCTCCAGGACCTTGATGCGGTGGCGGTGGTTCCTCAGCTCCTCCTGCAGCTCCGAGATCAGCTCCCGCAGCTCGAGGATCTGCTGCTTGCGCTCCTCATTCTCGTGGAGCCAGTAGGAGACCTCATCGGTGCAGCGAAACATGTCCGGGCACCGCTGCTCATCCAGCTGCGGCAACGTCGCTACGATCTTACAGCGGCCGTCAGGCAGTACCTGGTTGCTGTACTCGCCGCACTGGATGAGGCCGGTGCCCTCCTGGAGCCCCTCATCGTAGCTGTAGCTTTCGGCTGCAGCCAGAGGCTTCTGCAGCGAGGGGCTGTTCAGGAAGGCTGTGAGGAACAGGGACACCAAGGCCAGGCGGGCACAGATGGTGCAAGGACAGGCATCCATGTGGCGGGAGAAGATGGTCCCCAAGGACAACCCTGTGCATCTCATCCTCAAAGGCGGTCCTTTGGAAAGACCCATGTCAGTAGTACTGGCTGTCACCCAAGAGCTACTCGTTGCAGCCACAGCCAGCACGTAGCACAAGGAGGAAAGCTCTATATGGGAGGGAGACGTCAATATGGACCCTGGAGCTCTTGCCAAGAGGGTCACTGCAGGCAAGCGACCTGCCTGCCCCCATAAAGCTTCCTCCCTGCTCCTACTCCGTGACCACCAAGCTGGAACCAGCTCCAGAAGGAGAGTCCCCACTGGCCAAGGAGCTTCTGATCCCGTTGGAGGGCACCGAGGGCTGCCAGGGCTTCAGGCAGGGCTTTCTGCCCATGCAGGACTGCAGGCTTCCCTGGACAGGGCTGGCTGGTGCCGTCAGCACCGGGAGGCATCTGCAAGGGCAGGCAGCATCATGCCCTGTCCGCAGGTGGTTTCATGGGATGAGCCCTTCCTCCTTAAGCCTGGAAACAGAGGGAAAAGAGAAATGGGCTCCTTGTCCACGTCCATCTATTGAAGCAGCTGGGATAGGCAGCTGTTCTATCACTGAACTAGGAACCAGAGCTGTGGTTAGAGGAACCATGGTTTGGTGCAGACGAGGGATGAGCAATCAGCTCACCCCTCGAAGGTCCTGCACGCTGTCTTGTGCACTGCCCTCTCATCTTCACCCCCCCACAAATGAAAAAGTGCCCCCCATTTCCCTGCCCCAAGCATCCCGCTGCTCCCTTGGGCAAGGAGGAGAAGGGACCACCACAACAAGCCACAAAACTCCCCTTCCACCCTGCTCACCCACAGCCAAGCCCACACGCTTAAGCTTCAGGTTTTCATTCACCATCGGCTAGATTCCTGCTTGGGAAATGCTTCTTCAGCCTGTGCTTGCAAGGAGAGAGCAAAGAGGCAATCTGAGGATTCCAGACTCTGTCTGCCTGCACATGAAGTTTTCTTGGAAGATGCAGCTGTAAATGGAGTTGCCGGGTGAATGGTGCCCATCTACATGGGGACACATCCTGACAGGCCGGGCATGGGAAACCTAAACCAAACTATCCCAAGCAGGGGATGGCCCAAGACAGGGCATCACCGGTGCAATTTGGATGAGCCCCAGTCGGGAGGGGAGATCTTTTGCCTGCCCGTGGGTCCAAGTGGATTTAGGTCCGAGTGGGGATGGTGGGGAAGGAGCGTGCAGGAGCGAGGGCTGGAGAAGACCCCAGACACCTAATGCAATCTCCCAGCTGCAGCCTCCCATGATCTCCCCATGAGCTGCGTGTCCCTGGCAGCAGTGCTGAGCTCCCAAGCGACCCTCAGCCCCACATTTGGCTCCAGTATTTGCTGTGTGGTACCCCCAGATTCCCCTTCCTTGCAGTGTCATGGTTCTCCTTGCCATGAGAGCTGCATACCCAACAGCCGGGCTCAGCACCGCGCCATCACAGGGGTCTCTTGCAGAGGTTCGGCCCCACGTACCTCCAAAAAAACTGGCCACACGCTCCCGGTCAGGCTGGTCCCAGCGGAGCGAGGAGACGGCAGCGAGCTCGGAGCGGCCATGGGAAGCAGAGTGTGTTTCAGGGAACACTAAGTGCTTATTCCCCCTGATCCTATCATGGCACTATAAATAGGGCCAAGAGAGCCGCAAGTCTCGGGCAGTTTGTGGAAGGAGGAATCCAGGTCCCAGCGTGACCTTCTTAGCGCGCGGGAGATTAAGGCGGCATCTTGGCATGACTTCTCCTCTCCGAGAAGATCCCCTGGCCCATCCTAAGGCCACAATGCAATAATTCATTCATTGGGGTGCCAGTGGTGAGACCCCCCACCCTTCCCAGCACCTCGGATGGGTCTTGGTTGGGAGGGGAGAGTTTCCCAGCCCAGACATGGCCAGTGTGCCCAGGAGTCTGGGGAGGGAACGACCATAATTTGCCTAATTCACTAGCCCAGAGCTTGCTCTTCTCCTCTACAGTGGATGCTAGAGTAGAAGAGGGTTTCCTGAGCAGTGCCCCTATCCCACTTCCCAGGCTTTCTCCCCAAATTATGCATGAGGCAGCAGTGTGCCCTCGTTGCCAAGAAGGCCAATGGGATCCTGGGGTGCATTAAGAAGAGCGTCTCCAGCAGATCAAGGGATCCTGCCCCTCTACTCAGCCCTGGTGAGGCCACATCTGGAGTATTGTGTCCAGTTCTGGGCTCCACAGGACAAGAGGGATGTGGAGCTGCTGGAGAGAGTCCAGCGCAGGGCTACAAGGATGATCAGGGGCCTGGAACATCTGCCCTATGAGGAGAGGCTGAGGGAGCTGGGCCTGTTCAGCTGGAGAAGAGAAGGCTGAGAGGGGACCTGAGCAGTGTCTAGAAGTACCTCAAGGGAGGCAGTGAGGAGGATGGGGCTGGCCTCTTTTCAGTGGTGGCCACCAACAGAACTAGAGGTAATGGCCGGAAACTGAAGCATCAAAAGTTCCACAGGAACTTAAGGAAAAATTTCTTGCCAGTGAGGGTGCCAGAGCCCTGGAACAGGCTGCCCAGAGAGGTTGTGGAGTCTCCTTCTCTGGAGATCTTCAAACCCGCTTGGATGCAGTCCTGTGCCACGTGCTCTAGGTGACCCTGCGTGTGCAGGGGTTGGACTAGATGATCTCTAGAGGTCCCTTCCAACCCTAAGCATTCTATGATTCTATGATTCGGCATGCAGCAGTGCCGGGAGCATGGATGTATTCCCAAACATATCTTTGGGGGGTAGTGAGTAATTTTGATCTTTCTTCCTCTCATGCTGTCCGTTTCTTGGGAGAATGAAGAGTAATTATCTATCTGGCTATAAATGTTAGCAGGCTTGTTTAATTAAATATGCTCATCATTGCACTGTAGGAATGTGAGCTGAAACAAGGGATTTCCGTATTGGACAAAAGAGCCCTTTTGAGTTTTTTTTTTCACTTTATGAAAAGTTTCCAGACAAAGACCCTGGATTGACATTCAAAATGAAGATGGACATTCAGACAAGCTCAGATGGTCCCCAGAAGATGGGGAACTGCCTGGAGAAGGGTAGATTCATTAAAAAGACTTCTGCTCCAGCAGGTTGGAGAGGTCCAAATTGCGCAGGGCACAGATTGACTAGTCCATCAACAGATATCCCAAGGCCAAGTGACCAGCCATTGGGGGACCTGCCATTCTCCAGAGGATACTTCCAGCCCTGCAGCCAACGCTGCCGAGCCACAGAGGCTGGGAAAATGAGCTGAAAAAGACCAGAAAAATATCAATGAGAGAAAGGGGGTTCCTGAAAGGGAGGTGGAGCTGAACTTAGACTCCTGGGCAACGTGGTCTTATCATAGAGAGGAAGGGAAGCGCGGAGGGAGGCAGCAAAGCAAATAAATCTCTACCACTGGGCCTGGAGAGCAGGTCATATGTGTTCTCCATCCCCATTTCTCCTGTTTGGTTGCTCACGGGTTGGGTACCCAAGGGCCAACCTGAGTTTAGGAGATGGGCTTCGCTGCTGCTCACGCAGCACTGCAGACATGGGGACACCTGTGACCCCTGCTGTCATGGCCATGAAGATGTCTTAGGGCTGGCACTCAACCTCCTTGGCCTTGTATCATCCATTGCATCAGTGAACTCCATGCAGCTACCAAGGAGAGCTCCCTCTGACCCAGCATAACTGTTTCTGCTCCAGGTTCATGAGAGAGCATCTCCATAATCAGATATGATGATGATAGACACCATCATGGGGACAGGAACTGCACCCCATGGCTGGCCACCCGTCGTGGTGGGGAGTCATAGGGAGAAGAGGGCCAAGGAACATGTCTCATCCTCCAATACCAGCCAACAGCTACTCCAGCATGACGAGCTAAAGGCCCTTATTGCGTACGAGTGGATAGGCATTTAACGTTCTTGTCTACAATGAAATCCATTATCCTCATCGCTCGCTGAGGCCCTGCCGCTCTGGTTTCCTTTTCAGGGCCGGAGGTGGCGGGGGAGAAGAGGTGGAGGAGGGATGGAGCTGGAGACAGCCAGGTCCTTTGTGTGGCCACTCAGGAGGCACTTTCTCGATTAATGTTTGGGCTCCTAAATGGATGCGACCTCCCTTCCCCCAGCCCCTTTCCCTTTCATTTCTCGTCCCCATTATGCTCAGAAAACCTCGTCCGTATCATTAGCGTCAGAAGCAGAGACGGGCACTGAGTGCCACGGGGAAGCGGCGAACGTACATTTCGTTCAATGTGCCCTCGAGTGCCTCAAGGCTGCTCCTTCACAAAGCGAGATGTGAAAATGGGCCCCGGGGCGGCAGCGCCATCGGGGCGGCCGGCCGCGCGGGGCCGATTCAGACGGCAGCGTCACCCCTTGAAGGTTAAAAACCGCCGCGTCTCCCACGGAGCCACGTCTGAGCCATCCGGCGAAGAGTGGGCAGAGAAGGGAAGGGGGATGCGTCCAATGAGAGCACTGGGGCTCAGCGTCTCCCAAGGGATGACGGATGCAATGGACCCCGGGTTGAGAACCCCTTCTCCTTCGCCAAGTCCAGGGTGGGCTGGAGGTCCCGTCCTGTCCTCCTCATGATGCAGAGAGTCCTCCGGGCTCTCTTCTTGTAATGCCCCTGGTGCCCTTCCAGTTCGGCCCTTGCCCGGGTGTCCTCCCAGGCTGTGGGGTGACATCCCCAGGCTCCCCGCTGGGGCAGCACAGGACACCCATTCCCCACATGTGTCTTCCACTCTCCCCATTGCATGGAGCGTTCTCCACTTGCCTCCCCTACATGGAGCCTCCTTCCAGGCTGGACACATTGCCTCTCACCGAGCAATCCAGGACTAGTTAAAAACAACACCCAGAATCCCAAGAACTCCTTGGCCAGCTCCTTCCAAGGATGCAGGCTGTGCCATCCTGCTGATGTCCCAGTGCCCAAGTGCGTAGCTGCTGTGCAGCAAGCATCTCCCCAGCTTGCCTTGAGGAAGACAGCCACAAAGCATCATAGTCATCCTCCGTTGGGAACCCACCTTCTGTTTTGCCCCAGTGCAGAGGCAAAACCAGCCCTGATGCATTTCTGCAGGCTCCATGGTCCTCAGTCAGCATCACTCCTAATTTTCCCATGTATCAAACAGGGGTCGTGTCTGTCTGTTTCACAGCTTGGACATATGCTCAGTGTGCAAACAACCCACCAGCTCTCATCTGGGTCATTCTTTGAGGGAGAACAGCTAAAAAGCACAGTATTTCTCCATTCTTAATTCCTACCCATTTGGTATTTGCCCAAAGGAACGAAGAGACCACCCAAGTATCCCCAGATAATTTACCCTCTGATTTAGCATCCCCTGATGCTGCCTTAGCCTCCTGGAGGAAAGGAGAAGTTGATCCAAATCTACACACCCTACGCCTGCCATTTTAGGATTTCGGTGACCCTAATTAGCTGCTGCCATTAATCAGTTTTAAAAGACGTACATCTTTCACAATAAAAATAACCAGCAGCAAAAGATAGTTCAGAGGCTTCTCAAGACCACCAGGGAAACCCTTAAATCAGAGTAAATGTTAATGCTCCTGCATGGCCACCACGCCGGGATTGATGGGCAGGCAGCAGGATTCCCGCCTGCCCGTTGCAATGCTCCACAAATATCAGGGAAAGTCAGAGGCTTCTCCGTAGGGAGGCATGGGCAGATAGGGGCACCTCAAGGTTCCCAAGCCTCAGCTTCTCCATCAGCCTCCAGGTCCTGAGTGCAAACACTCCATGCCTGATCGGAACCACTCCAGGGATGCTGGGTTGGTCCATGCTCCGTTCCTGGAATGTGTTAGGGCCCAGTGCATCAGTTTGGAGCATCCAGCTGGAGCCAGGGCGCTGCTTGCTCTCAGGAAGGGGAAGGAGGAGATGTTGGAAGAGCAGGTCTCGGAGAGCCTGCAGGGATGCGGCTCTGCCCAAGCGCTTTGCTAAGCTCCTTCGCCTTTAATCCCCCACCACCCCGGGGCACATCTCAGTGGGCTGAGCGAGGCCGTTCACTGGCCTGTGTCTCTCTGCAGCCTCCCAAACCCCCTGGACCTGCCATTCCTGTGAATTTCTGCTCCCCACCTTCGTGGTGCAAATTGAGGAGAGCAGGAAAAGAGGGGGTGTCCTGGCCATGCCGGGCTGCTTCCCGTCCACCCGGTGCCATGGGCCCCAGGGCTCTCCTAGCGTGTTGCATCCATCCCCCGTGTCCTCGGATCTGCGGCCAGGTGGGTACGACAGCGGGTACCACCTCTCCATTGTCCCCATGCTGTCCCCTCGCCTATGGCAGTGTCACGGCACTGCTTTCTTAACGCTGGTGCAGAGGAGCATGGTGGCACCCAGCCAAGACCCAAGGGCACATCCGAATATCCCCAAGGCCGGGATCAGGAAAAGCCTTGCAGCCTCCTGTGCTGCCCAGCAAGAGGCTTGGAGCGGGCCAGCATGGCCTGTCCCTGCTGAGCTAAGCCGTGTCCCCTGTGGCATTAAAATCCCCGTGGTCATCAGCTTTGCTGTCAAGCTTGGCACCAGCTTCCACCAGCTGCATCGGGCAACTTCCCAGTGCTCATTCCCACATTCCGGATAGCACCACGCAGGACGGCCTTGGGGAAGGGGCTGGGTGCAGCCCTCCCTCGTCCTAAATGCACAAAGAGCTCGGGGTTGCAGGAGCCCATCCGAAGGCAAGCGCCTCCTCCGAGAGGCTCTAATCCCTCTTAGGGCACGGGCAGTAATCGGGGATTTGGCTCGGGGGGTGTGAGCACGTGTTGCGGGCGGCCCTTGCTCAAGGGTAGCGCCACGCGCGCGTGCGACCGTGCTCATCCACACGCGCATCCCCGCGCTGCAGCCCATCAGCCAGAGGAAAAAGAAAAGGAAAATTGCATGAAAGAGGAAAGAAAATGTTAAATAGGACCAGGGGTAGCCTTGGCCTGCGCTCAGCTCTGCCCAGGGACGGGCTGCACATGCCCGTGGGTACGTCCGTGCGCGGGTGGAGGGGATGATCTGATCTCAGACTTCTTTACAGCCTCCATCACATATAGACAATAGTTACCTCCCCCTTTACCGTCTCCTCCTCCCACTAGACAACCTCAGCTCCCCTTTGCAATTCATGTGTTTTGGCTCTATGACCATCTTGGTGGACATGATCCAGTACACCAGTGTCTTTCTTGGGGTGCCAAAGGGGTGCATTTTTTAGATCCTCTGCTCTTCCAAGAAAAAAATAATCCTTTATATTTCCTCCTCCAGGCACACTTAATAACGGGTGTATAAACAGCAGTGGCAGGGAGGAGATCTGGAGTTTCTGTTTTTTCACCATAGGAAAAATAGAATGGGACACAGAGCGAGTTGCTCGCCCCGGTGAAGGAGATGCCTTGATTGTAGCATCCTGCAGAGGGAATGTTGGCACACACGAGAAGATCAGGTGCCACAAAGGTCACCGTGCTATTTGTCCCTTCACTGGTAACCAAGCAAATTGCAATGAATTGCAAAAACAAAATTTAAAAGAACCAAGAGAATTAAAAAAAAAAAACTCATCTGCCAGAAGAAATGGAGCAGAAAGTGGCTCTGAGCAAGTGTTGGGGATCTCATCAGGTGTTAGTCCTGAGGCTGAGCCTCCTCTGAGCCGGCGCGGGGCCTGCTGGAGAAGGTCATCTCCTCGATCCCTTGCAGGGATCCTAGGAGCAAAGCTTAAACCCCTTGGACAACTCAAGTCAGCTCAGCTGAGACAGCCAAAATGAAGCAGAATCCAACTTTCCAAAGTCATGGAAAAATAGAGCTGCATCCTTGTCATAACGTCAAAAGGCATTGAGACAGAACTGCCCAGGGCTGCCCAGAAAGGATTTGGCCAGGTGCAATAAATTTGCTGCCTGGAAAAAAAACCTGAAGCAAAAGAGATGGGGGAATTCTGGGGATATCAGAACATTTTGACACTTTCAAGTCCAAAATGCTTATTGCAGAAGACCTCATGGCCTACTGGAGGCTGTCCTGAGTTGCTCTTGCTGTGGAATTCAGGAGTCTTAAAATGGGTTGCAAGCGAGTGATGGGCCAAGGAATCAGTGGTGGATACCCAGTCCTTAATGTCAGGCTCACTCTTGCTCCTACACTAAGACCATAGTTGAGTAAAACCCAGCATTTTGCACCCAGAGCCACTTGCATTTCACCACAGGGACCAGTGGCTGTCCCCTCAAGACACAACGCAGACATGGAGGTTTTCAGGGAGCGGGGAACCCTTTCATCAAAGCTGCCTGGAAACCACTGCTCCAGGTGGGCACAGTTGTCATCAGCTCCAGTTCTGCACTGGAAGGGCCTTGATCCCCCCAGTAGCTTCCCAGAATGGTTGAGGTTGGCAGGACCTCAGGAGATCGCCTCATCCAAAGCCCTGCTCAAGCAGAGTCACCTCATGTAGGTTATTCAGTACCCCTATCCAGATCGGGATCCTCCTTGGGATATCTCCAAGATGGAGATTTGCTGCTCCCTGATTCCACGGCTCACATTTACCACCAGCAAGTCTCTCTTCTGGCTATAAAACACAGAAGCAGTGAAACTGCAGAGGTATTTTTGCACTGATGGCCCCATTTTCACTTCACCTGGGTATCTAAGGAGGCTTCCTGTGCCTTAAACTCCGGGCAAACCCTTGGGGCAGCTACTCTGGGGATTCATCCCCGTCCCACATCTCCAAATATGAGATGAAGATGATGTAGACAGCTAAAAGCCCTCAGGTTGTCCGGCTCTGAAACAGTGTCCTTGGGTCACCCAGGTCCTGGAGTTGATTTCCAAATGATGATTTTCCAGCCAGGGATGATTTCCAAAGCAGAAGCTGTTTTGGTGCTGGAAAGCCAGGAGACAAGGCAGCTGCCCCATCTCACCTGGAGGATTTTGCACGAATCTCACAACTTCATGCACAAGTTTTCCGACGTTTTTTTTCTTTTCTCCCTTTCTAACCTCCCTTCTTCTCCAAATATTTTCTACCAGCTCGGCTCCCGAGCTGGGAATCACATCGGCCTGTGCAGAGCGCGCATGGCCTTGGTGCAAGGGCTGCTTTTGTGCCTCGTACAATCGATGGCCCCGGAGACGTCGCACAAAAGGCAGCTTTTAGCACGCATTAGGGAGCCCGCTCACCCAGCCGCTGGAGCTGCTTCCGCCCGGCCCTACGGCTGCATCGGAGCTGGGATCAGAAACAGGGATCCGAAATTGGCCCTCGGTTGCAGCTGCAAAAGGGACAATCGTTTTTAACTGCATTGATTAAAGAAAATAATAATAAAAAAGAAACTATCTGTGAAAAATAGTGCAAACTGGGGGCAGCTGCCACCAGGCAGATGGGAACAAGCGAGAGGCTCCGTTCGCTCGGGAAGGAGCCGTTCTCACCACCCTGGTGCGAAAGGGCAGCGCTGGCCCCCGTGACGCGGCGGGTGACAGCCCCGCTCCCCGGGGACGGCTGCGTCACCGCGGCCTCCGCGTGGGCAGGATTTGAGCACGGCCGCCAGATTCACACCTGGGCCCGGGCTCATTCGCACGGACGTGAGAGATGTTCCCCGGATTAAAGCGGAAAGGCCAAAAATCACATGGCACGTTCGTCCAAAAACAGCTCACCCGCTGCCACGTGCCACTGGGATGGGGCTGCGTGCCCCGAGCGTGTTGCTCTTTGGGGGACGAAGTCATGAGGCTCCTGAGTGTGCTCCATCCCATGGTGCTTTCCCTGGCATCTTGGCTTTATCCGGCTCCCGTTTGCTTGGCACAGGCTGCATCTGGGAAGAGAAAACGGAGAGAGGAGAGGAGAGGAGAGGAGAGGAGAGGAGAGGAGAGGAGAGGAGAGGAGAGGAGAGGAGAGGGGAGGAGAGGGGAGGAGAGGAGAGGAGAGGAGAGGAGAGGAGAGGAGAGGAGAGGAGAGGAGAGGAGAGGAGAGGAGAGGAGAGGAGAGGAGAGGAGAGGAGAGGAGAGGAGAGGAGAGGAGAGGAGAGGAGAGGAGAGAGAGGAGAGGAGAGGATCACCCTCTGTAATAACGTGTGTATCCTGCTGGCATGCCAAGCCACAGGAGCACAGGCCCGTGATGGGCAGGGAAAGTTTATCACGGGGAGCAGTAAGGGGAAGTGGGAGCAGCAGGAACCGCGCCGGGTGGGCTGGTTGTGTCACAGGAAAAGCAGGACACGGCCATCGTGACAGCCAGCCTGGCCACGCAACGGATACATCCCTCTCACGCGGGTGTAGGCAGCAAAATAGGAGCTGAGATCCAACGTGGTCCTTCCAGCTTGATGAAAAGTCAGAGAAACAAAGGAGCGTTGGCACCACGCGCTTATTCCATCCCTGTTGCTGCAGCGGGATCCACCTCCGGAGCGTGGGCTTCCAGCAGGGCAGCGTGGACAGCAGGTCTCCCTCCATCTACCAGGCAAAAACCTTCATGGGAAGCAGATGTCAAATCCGTGGTGGATCAGGCTGATGGTCTATGTGGCAGGAAGAGCAAACCCCATGCATGGGCTGCGAGTTGGTGGCAAAGGCAGCTC
Source organism: Tinamus guttatus (assembly GCF_059628265.1). Classification (NCBI taxonomy): domain Eukaryota; kingdom Metazoa; phylum Chordata; class Aves; order Tinamiformes; family Tinamidae; genus Tinamus; species Tinamus guttatus. The sequence continues at coordinate 82,937 of NW_028288846.1, forward strand.
CAAGGCTGGAAAACACAGCGGTATCCGGTGCTGCTGGAGCCAGGAATCCTTCATCTGAGCCCTTCACTTGCAAGCCTCTGCTCAATGAGGTTTCAGGCTTTTCATAAATAGATTTCAGGTCTTACTTATAAAAATAAACCGCCCAGATTGGCCTAATGAAGATGAAAGAGCCTTTAAAGCGGGAATCATCGCTCCGTTTGGATCATAAAGCATCTCAGAATAGCTCTCTGTCATGGCAAAGTATTGCAGGGCAGGGGATCCATCAAGGAGAACGGAGGAGCTAACGCTGTTATGGGCACTGCAGTGGGACACGCGCTGCTCGTGGCGCAGGGGGTCCGAGACGTTCTGAGTTGAACCTCCAGCTCTGCAATGCCATGAACGTTCCCTGCCTTCCCTCACTGGGTCTCCTTCCCAATGGCATTTGGGTTGGAAGTGACGTCCAGGCGATTTTGTCTCCAGCAACAGCATTAAGCAGATTCCCGAGGAAGAGGAGAACAGAGAAGTTCACATGATACCTCCACCACCTTAACACACAACTATCTCCAGGTCAGGATATTTGTTGAGCCCCTTGTGCTTTGCCAGCTTGGAATGGGCCCTCTATGGAGCTCTGTGTCCAGGAAACTTGGGTAAATTGGTTTTGCCCTCGGTATCACTCAGCAAGGAGATGCTCTCATCTGCAGCCTGCAGGAAGACAATTCTCCTTTTTGTGTATTTTGAGCCTCCCCAGGCTTCTTCTCCAGCCTCTTGGGAGTGGGAAGGGGATGATTCATCCATCCTAAGAGAGACACCCAAAGAGGCGGATCGGTCACGCTCCGGACGTGTTGCTCTCCCGTTCCGTCACTCATGGGCACACGGCCCTGGTCCTGCCCTCACCCTGGTCCCGTTGGGATCCCTCCTTCCCTTGCACAAGGCCACATCAAGCAAAACATGAGCAGATCTCCAGCCCACCCAGGACACGACCACATGGGTTCCCTCCTGGTGAGATCACAGGCAAAACCTCCCTGGGTGGCTTTGCCATATCCTGCCCTTGGCTTCCGTGTAAACATCGGCTCTGCTCCATGCGGACACACGGGAGCGGCGTGCCCGGCCCTTTGCTACCTCTTGACCGACCAAAGTCAAGACCAACCCAGAGCAGATGAAAATCAAGACCAGACAAAAGCCATTCTGAGGTCCCCAGGGGATGCAGCTCTCCACCCCACCAAGGACCACCCCGGCATTACATCCTGGGAAAGCAAAATCCCAGCTCGGATGTGTTTCTCCAGCTGGAGAAGCCCGAAACAGCAAGGAAAAACAGTGCTTCTGCAGGAGCAGGAGCCCGGAGTCCCCATTCCCGATGTGCGGCCCTCTCATCCCGGGCCGGCAGTGGGAAGCGGCATTGGGAGCAGCGAGCACAAGCCGGGGCCGTCATTGGGGCGCTTGGCACCAGCTCCCCACTTTTGGGGTTGAAAATTCCTCCAGGCACAAGCTAGGCCGGGCCAGCTGGCCCGAGGGCTGGAAAACTGGCCCTGGGCCACCCAACCGGCTTGTGGTGACCAAGTTTCCGCATCCCTACGATCCCCTCCACCCCTAGGCCTGTTTTGGGGCTTGCCCAGCAATTCCACACGTCTCCCAACTCGGCCCCTGGCAGGGGAGGCGGCTCTGGAAAAGCCATCCGTGAGGATGCTCCGCTGCTCCATGACGTGGCGGCCCCGGCCACGCTGCCCCGGTCCCTCTTAGGAGGGCTAGGAAGCAGGTCCGGGCTGCCTCCCTCATCCCAAGGGATCCACTTTGATCCCACTCAGGACCCGGAGCAGGACGTGTCTCCGCCACCGCCGCCAGCTTAATCCTCCCAACAGGATTTGGGATTTGCACCCGGGTGGCAGGCAGCAATTAGCAGGAAAGCGGGACCGGGCTCGCGGGGCGACGTTAATCCCCTCCCGCGCTCCACAGCGCCAGACCCGCTTCCCAGCTTTTGTTCCCTACCTGCAACCAACCCCTTCCGTGCAACCCCCCCCTCGCTGCTTCCCAGCCCCTTTCCAGCTTTTCCAGCGCCGCGTCCGATGCTCAGCCCGGAGAGCCGGAACGCCCCGCGCGCCGTATAAAAAGCACCGGGGCTGCGGCCGAGGCGCAGACGACGCCGGCGGCGGGGAGGCGCGCGAGGAAGAGGAGGGGGCGGAGGAAGGCCGGCAGCCCCAGGTAAGCACCGCTCACAGCGCTTCGGGCAGCCGCTTCGGGCCAAAACGAGCTCTGCTTTTATTTTATTTTTTTTGCATGCAGAATGTTTTTTCCACTACCCTCCTCTTGCAGCGAGTTCAATGCAACTGGTTGGGAAAGCATTATTCTTATTTTATTTTATTTTATTTTATTTTATTTTATTTTTATTTTCATTTTATTTTATTTTATTTCAAATCACAGAATATTCACACAGCCACTTGCATCACTGGCGTTGCCCCTAGAGGAGAATCCAGAGGATTCCCCTTCCCGGCGGGAGCTCGCGCCAAGGGAGCCGCTCAGGCTGCCCAGGACTTGATGCCTCCGGATCTGCCGGTCGCTGCACAAGTTTTTGCAGCCGACCGGGAAGTCATTCGGGGCCTTGAATTTAAAACACTAACCTCTGCCTTTGGGTTCGATTTCAATTTAATTTTAATTAAACCATTTAGTGCTGTTTGCATCCTCCCTTCACCCAATGGGGCAGCGCCAGAGATGCAACCAGAGGCTCTTCAATGGGAGGAGGAGAAGCCGGAGCGGGAGGAGGCGGTGCTGGGGGGGAAAAACTTTGGGAAAAGCGGATGGAAGGAAGCCCGGGTGGGGGAGGGAATGACCAAAACGGGGTTTTTTGCGCGGGTTGTTTGCAGGCCCCGCGCTGCCCCGCGCAGGATGGCGAGCGCGCTCTGGAGCCTGCCCGTGCTGCTGGGGCTGCTGCTGGGCGCCCCCGGCGCCGCCCGCGGGCCCTGCTGGCCCCGCAGCGAGTGCCAGGACGTGGCCGGCGAGGCGGGCGCTCCGGTAAGTGCCATGGGGGCGCAGGGACCCCGCGCGCTGCAGACGTGCGACGGGGCTGTCGCTCGTGGGGTCCCCCCTCTGCAGAGGCTGCGTTTGCAACAGGGGCCTTGTGAACCGGGGGGTTGCTGCAGGGATGCGACTCCCCCAGTGATCCCCAGTGCCCCTGCGATGTCCCCTGGGTGTCACTGCAGCCCCCCGTGGTGCTGCCTCTCTGCAAAGCCACCCAAAGCCCCCCAGGGCGCTGGGGCTGCATCGTGCTGCTGCCCAGGGAGGGTTGGGGCTGGGGGCCTTTGCGACACACGCAATTGAGTTGCAGCTTCTTGGTGCAGGTGCAGCTGGGTTGCGGGACCCGGGTACGCATGCAGTTGGGTTGCAACTCCTGGGCACACATGCAGTTGAGTTGCAACACCTGTGTGCACGTGCAATGGAGTTGCAACTCCCAGGCACGTGTGCAAGGGAGTTGCAAAATCCAGGCGCATATAGGATTGAATTGCAACCTCTTGGTGCATGTGGGATTAAATTGCAACCCGTTGGTGCATGTGCAATTGAACTGCAACCCTCAGGCACACACGCAATTGAATTGCAACCTCCTGGAGCACATGCGATTAAATTGCAACCCATGGGTGCAGATGCAATTGAATTGCAACCTCTGGGCACGTGTGCAATTGACTTGCAACCTCCTGGTGTGCGTGTGATTAAATTGCAACCCCTGAGCGCGTGTGCAATCGTGCTCGGTCCCACGCAGCGTCCCCCCGTGTCACCTAGGTGTGCGCGTCGGCGTGCCGCGCGGCGCTGTCGGCCGAGGCGCCCGTGTACCCGGGCAACGGGCACCTGCAGCCGCTCTCCGAGAGCGTCCGCAAATACGTCATGAGCCACTTCCGCTGGAACAAGTTCGGACGCGGCAGCAGCAACAGCAGCGGCGGCGGCGGGCGCAAGCGGCACGAGCTCCCGGCCGGCGTCCCCGCGTCCCCGGCGCCGCGCGGCGCCGCCGCGGAGGGCGCCGGGATGGAGCGGGAGGCCGCCAAGCGCTCCTACTCCATGGAGCATTTCCGCTGGGGGAAGCCCGTGGGGCGCAAGCGGCGGCCGGTCAAGGTCTACCCCAACGGCGTGGACGAGGAGGCGGCGGGCGAGGGCTTCCCGCTGGAGGTGCGGCGGGAGCTGCGGGCGCACGGCGCCGAGGAGGCGGCGGCGGGCGGCCCGTCCCGCGCGCGGCGCCTCCGCGGGCGGGCGCCGCTCAAGGACAAGCGCTACGGCGGCTTCATGGGCGCCGAGCGCGGCCGCGCCGCGCTGCTCACGCTCTTCAAGAACGCCATGGCCAAGAGCGCCTACAAGAAGGGCCACTAACGGGGCGGCCCCGGCGCCCCGGGACGCTGCGTGACACCGGCGAGGACGGCGGCATGAGAAATACCCCCAAACGCCTTCTTTTGCGGGGGTTTCTTCGCTCCGCTCGCAGCCCCCAAGCCGAAACCCGCGCCGGGGCCGGGCAAGGGGCGTCTGTGGGGCTGGCCGGGACGGGACACGGCTCCACGCGGGAATGACGACGGCGGCGCGCGTGGCCACAGCACTGTTTATTCGCCAAGGGCGCGACGATGGTGCACGATGGGGAGACGCGGCGCGGCGCCGCCGTGCCCGGCCCCCCCGGCTCCGCACCAGCTTCATAGAAATATACCTTAGCCTATGTTATATACACCCACGCATACGTGTATATATATATATATACCCGGGGGGTGGGCACAGCGGGGCACGGGGCCCCGGCCTCGAAACAGCCACGATGGGGGCAAAAGCCCAGGGGACCCCCAGGACATGGGGGAGATGGGGGCGAAGCAGCGAGCGGGTCTCCAGCTGGAACCTCCTTTGCCGGCACCGTCCCGGTCCGAACCCCCCTTGCAACAGGACCGTCCGTGGCCCCTCGAAGGGCCGGAAAGGGGGCTTGGAGGAGGGGGACGGGAGCTGGGCCCTCCTCCCGCGGGGTCCCCTGCGTCCCCGCGCGTCCTCCGGCGCTGCCGTCCTCAGTACACGCAGAGGTCTGGGAACTTCATCTCGTACACGGGGATGGAGTGGTTCTGCGGCTGCCCGTACGCGGCCGTGATGGTGCCGGAGGGGCTCGGCGGCGGCCTGGAGGGGGACGGGAGGACGGGGCGGCTTGCAGGGACGCGGAGCCCAACGCTGGCGCGTGCCATGCACACACAGGGGGAAGACCCATGCCAGGCACCCCGGGGTGGCCCCGTGGGACCCCCCGCTCACCGTATGGTGATCTCGAAGATCTGGTTGAGTTTGCTCTGCAGCAGCGTCGCCTGCAAGGGAGGGAGGGAGGGAGGGCATTGGTGGAGGCGGCCAGCGCAGCGCAGCGGAGCCGGGGGCTGCGCGGGGCGCCCCACTCACCCGGGCGCCGCAGTGCGCCGCGATCTCCTCGAACGGAGCCTTCTGGAACTTCTCCACCACCTGGCGCCGCCGCTCCCGCTCCTGCTCCTCCACGGCCACGCTGTCTGCTGGAGCGCACGGCGGAGGGATGGCGTCCCCGAGGCGCCCCGGCGGCGCCGCGGGCCCCCGCGCGCAAACGGGCGCAGGGCCACCGCGGGCACGGGGACACGCGCCAGCCCCCGGCCCGGCCGCGTGCCTCCCTCACCTATGGCCTTCTTGAGCGTCTCGTAGGTGATCTCCTCCGCTGGCGCTCGCTGGTGGAAGGGGACAAAGCAGCCAAGGTTGGAGGCACAAGCGGGGACGGCAGAGCGGGGTCCCCCGTGGTCGTGGGGGCCGCGGATCGCCCCGGGCCAGCGGCCAGCGCTGCAATCCTGCCCGTCCTTGAGGAGCAGGGATGCCTCTCCTGGCACGCTGGTTTCTGCCCATGTGGTTTTCCAGGCTGGATTACCCTGCTTTCCTCCCCAGACGCTCCCATTGCTGCAAAGCTATTGCTACACACACGGGGAAAATACGGATTTGCCACACGAGTGGCAACGGGAAACCTTCCTCCCGCACTGGGGATGATGATGGGACCAGTCCAGACATGCATGGGGGTATTGGGTCCGTGCAGTCAAGGGGAAAGTTTGAGAAACTGTGAGGGTTTATTCCTGCCAAACGGGGGGCTGCCGCGTCCCCACGGTACCTCCTCACGCTCGGGGCTGTTCCTCGACTCCACCTCGACCTGCAGGGAGATGGTCTCGCCGATGCTCTTCCTCTTGGAGAGGCGATCCTCGTCTGCGGAGGGAGGCGCGGGAGCTGAGCGCGGCCGCCCTGGGACGGCCACCTTGTCCCCACGGCGGCCCCGGGGGGACACGTACCCGTCAGCTGGGGGATGTAGGGCGTGCTGAGGCGGTCCGAGTTGTAGCCACTGCCTCCCAGCACTTCGCTGATCTTGCTCTGCCGGAAAAACACCTCGGGGCCCAGGCGGTCCAGGCTCCGGCTCAGCCTGCGCGCGGAGAAACCCAGCGGAAAATCCCGAATCCGCCCCGAGGCATCGCGACGGAGCCGGGTGGAGCCCGTTGCAGCCTCTCACCTGGGTCTCTCCACAAACACGTCCTCGGGGAGCAGGTACGGAGCCTCCTTCTGCCGCATCTGGATGACCTGGGAGAAGGAAGCGGGGAGCCGAGCTGGTGGCGCGGGCGAGCGGCCGCGTCCGCGGCGCCGGGGCCTGGCGCGGCCCGCGCACCTCGTGGATGTGCTGGCAGAAGGTGGGCACGGTGGTGAGCTGGCTGATGAGGTTCAGGTAGGCGGCGCCGAGCGCGTACAGTGCGCAGCGGTTGTAGGCCGGCAGGTTGTCCTCGTTGATCTGGGCGATCTCCTGCAGTGGTGACACAAGGCCCGTAGGGTGGGCATGGCCAAGGCACCAGGTGGGTTCCCACTGCGGCCTTTCAGAGGCCCCTGAGGTTCACATGGATTCCCAGACTCCAAAACTGGTGTAAAATCCCCACCATGGCTCCAGAACTGGTGCAAAACCTCCCCAAACTGGCCCAGTCCTTGCTGCACGTTGCTGGCCAGGATCACCAGCACGAGGCCACCACAAGGCAAAGCTCTAAGCCCATTTTGCTCACACCCTCCACGAGTCCCTGCAGGACACCCCGGCCATGCCACAGGGCCACCGTGGGGCACGGGCACCCCAGGGCGCTCAGCCTACCTGCACAGCGAGCACAAGGCGGATGAGGTCCACCACGACCTCCTCGTTGGCCAGCTCGATGCTGATGAGCACCAGCATGCTGTAGAGCGCCTCGTAGTGCGCCTGCCCGTTGCTCTCCTCCTTGCACGTCAGGTAGATGTGGCGGTAGAGCTGCTGGGAGTGCTGCGGGGACGGGGACAGGGCGGTCACCCCGCGAGCAGCCGCTCCGAGCACTGCCAGCCTCGCCAGTGTGCCAAGCAGTAGGGAAAGCGGCTGGGCCACGCGACAGGAATGCCCGGGAAAGGAGAATCCCCGTGGAAAAGCTGCTGAGAAGCTGCAGCTCGGAGCGCAGCAGGGAAATGAGCTCCAAGTGTCAGGCACTGATGGAGACGAAATCCCACCGACTTCTCCTATGGATATCCCCAATTTTGGAAGCACCATGAGACTCCTCCCATCCCTCGTCACGAGGACAGCTGGACCCCAGGCCCCAGCCCTACCTTCTTCATGAAGACGGTGTCCTGGCGCGAGCACTTGTCCACCTTCAGCTTCAGCACGGAGATGTCGCTGATGGTGCTGCAAGGAAAGGCCAAGGGAAGCGCGGGCAGCACGGACGCGGGCTCCCCGCCGCTTCCAGAGCTGCCACCCGGGAAGGAGCTGTCCAGGAGGGAGCGAGGCGGGAAGCAAGTGGTGGCTTTTGAAACCTGGCTGAGCGTTTTGGACATCCAGGAGTCCTGAGCCACGTCACCGCAGGGTTTACACACGGAAATGCAAAAAAAACACACAAAATGGACTGGCGAGACCACAGCAAACCCCACGGAGATACCTTCATCTGGGATTACAGTGGCCTTAGGGTGCAGCTTCCTTCTTCTCCAGGACATAAAGTAAAGGCAGCGCGGGCAGCGCCTCTGGGGACGCGACCAACGAAGCCTCCAGTACCTGATGGTGGAGAACTTGTGGCGGTTCCCGTGGCGGTCGATGAAGCTGATGAGGATCTCGAGGACGAAGAGGCGGATCTCGGCATCCTCCATGAGGGCAGCAGAGAGCAGCCTGTCCAGGAAGGAGCTGGGAAGCGCCGTGAGCATGTTGCTGCACTGGAAGCCCAAGGAGACCTGCAGCGTCAGGGAGGAAGGGGGACAAGGTGACACCACCACTTGCGGGGGTTAAAACACACAGGAGAAATGTAGGTGGAGAAGACCAAGTGGTTCAGGCTCCCTGGATGCAGGGATGGTGACGTACCTGGAGGAGGGACTTCAGGAGCATGATCTGCGTCAGGCGATTCCGGTTCTCACTGCGGGGGAGAGAAGAAATGAGTGGTAAAACCCAGGGGAAAAAGAGTGGAAAGAGTGGGAAAGAAGCACCCAAAGAGTGGAAAGGCATTGGAAAGGGCAGGAACAGCCCAAAAATCCTCGTGGCACGTCCTGCCTGGCACACAGCTGGGAGTGGATCCAGGGAATCACCCCATGGCAGAGTGGGATCGCTGCCGGCTCATGGTGCGGCTGCTCCCACGGTTCTCCCACAGATCCGGTGTTTGGGTGGGAGCCTCCGGCTCCCGCTCGGCGCCGACAAAAGCGCCCAAAGGAAGGGAGGGAAAAAGCCTCCGTCCTCACCCGGCTTTGCCGGCCTCGATGGCCTGGTGCAGCGAGGGCAGCGGCACCTTGCTCATGATGAAGAGCATCACCTCGGAGCGCTGGTAGGTGGGCAGCGTGCTGGCGAAGGAGCCTGCGGGGCGAGAGCGCGCGGGCAGCGGCCGGAGCTGCTCCTCTCTCCCCGCTGCCCTTTCCTTCGGATGCTTCAAAGCCCTGGGAAAACCCAGCCAAAAGCAGCCCTGCAAAACGCCTCTTCCTCCTCCCAAATCCACCTGGCTCAGCTCCCACCTGCCCTCTCCTTCCTCCTCCTCCTCCTCCTCTCCCATTTCCCAGGCAAGCAGAGCTGCCGCATGAGGAGGAATCGCAGCGTTTCCCGCGGGAATGCCCCACCTATGGTCTTGATGACGGCCTCCTGGAACATCCTCTCCTCGTGCTCCTTGATGATCTTGGCGCTGACGGCGGCGGCGCCGTCGTAGCTGCCGGTGAGCGCGTAGTCGATGCTGAGGCGCAGCTGGCGCAGCAGCGTGTTGAACACCTCCAGCACCGTGGGGCCTGCGCCGGAGGGAAGCGAGCGCGCCGCGAGCTCAACCCCAGCGGCTCCGCGCGCCGGGAGAGGCGGAAAAGGGGGCTCCGAGGCTCCCCCGGCCGCAGCCGCGTGCGTGGAACAGCACCGGATCGGGGTCGTATCCCCCGCCGGCGCCGCTTACCCACGGAGCCGGAGGCGGCGATGACGGCCGCCTCGGAGAGCACCTCCACGATGCCGGCGCGCACCGTGGCCGCGCTCTTGCTGTTGGCATCCAGGTGTCCCAGGAGCTGCTGGATCACGAGGTGCGAGTGCTGCGGCTGCAGAAGGAGTGACGGCGTCGGGGCCGGGCCGCTGCGGGGCACGGAGCAGCCCGCGGCTGCCTAGCTCCTCCACTGACAAAGTCGGTTTGACACCAAGGAGCAAAGAGCACTTTGTCCTGGAGAAACCATCCTAAGGGGCTGTGTGGATCTACGGATGCAGCAGGTAATCCGGGGGATGCCAGGGTGAAGGGATTTGGGTTTTTCCCAGGTTTCCCCAACGTGTCTCTGCTTCACAAGGGCCCCTGCCGCGCTGCCGCGACCCCCCGCGCGGAAGATGCGTTAACGGGATTTTGCAAAATCCCATCGTGCCGTAAAGGGCTTTAGGCAGTTTACGGGATTAGAAAGACAACGCGAGAGCCGGGGAGGGGGGCAATGCGCCGTTGCTTGGAAGCAGCCCCCGAGCAGATACGCTGGGAAAAGGAGAAGGATCCGTGCGGGAAAAGGGGAAACGGAGCAGGTCGAGGGCTGCTGGCAAGGGGGGAGCACCCCATCTTGGGCATCCCGAACCTGCTGAGGGTCTGGGGGCTTTGGGGACAGGCTGGGGGGCCCATTAACCTGCCGGCCGCCCACCTGGATCGAGTACATGATGATCTTGAAGCAGCGGATGGCGAAGACCTTGGGCTCCCACAGCGTGTGGTTATCCAGGTGGCTGCAGAGAGACGGCATCAGAGAGGGACAGAGCAGGGGACTGGAGGGGCCTCGAACCCCCAGGGGTGGCCCGGAGTGGCAGGGACCAACGGGCTGCCCTGTCCTCCGTGCCTCAGTTTCCCAAAACGAGGGGTGCGGAACTTGCACGGGGATGGTTCTCACACAGGGACAGGACTCCTGTGAGGATGGCACTCACATGAGGACGGGCTTGATGGCGTTCTTGATGTTGCCATAGGCCGCCCGGCCCAGCAGCTCCCGCAGGCAGCGCTCGGCCAGCTCCGTGGGACTCTCCTTCTCCTTCTCGGAGGCTTGCAGCGGCGAGGGCGAGCGGCTGCGGGGCGCGAGGGCAGGGGGTAACGTCCCCATGGGGCCGTCACGGGGTCACCCCGTGCAAGAAGCAGGCGGGTAACGGGGCTCTCTCTCACCTCTCGGCCTCCTCGGCGTGCTGCAGGTTGAAGAGCAGCGAGGGAACGATCTTGTCCATGTGCTGCGGGTCCCAGATGTTGGCTTGGAGCTCGTCGTTCACCGTCTTCCTCACCACCCCTTGCAGGCCTTTGATGCCAGACATCCGGATCCTGTGGGACAGATTGACACAATGATGTTACACATAGATATATATAGCGATAGATATATAAAAAATACATGTTTTATATTTATATACATATGCATATCATGGGTGCAAGTTGAAACATATGAAGTTCCATGTCCATGTGAGGAAGAACTTCCTTGGTGTGAGGGTGCCAGAGCCCTGGCACAGGCTGCCCAGAGAGGCTGTGGAGGCTCCTTCTCTGGAGATGTCCAACCCGCCTGGATGCCCCCTGTGCCCCGTGCTCTGGGTGTCCCTGTTGGAGCAGGGGTTGCACTGGGTGATCCCTAGAGGTCCCTTCCAGCCTCAACCATTCTGGATTCTGTGATGCACACAGAGGCAAGGCTGAAGCTGTGCAAGCAGCCAAGGAAACCTCGATGCCTTTTGCCACCCGGGTCATTTTGGGCTTCGAACGTGCCCAGTCATTGGTAAAGACCTCCCCGTGCAGCGAGAGGTCCCGAGCCCGGCCCCGGACACCCCGCCGGGAGCCGGGCTGTCCCGCGCTCACTTGGTGCGGACGTCCGGGTCGTCGTGGCTGGAGTGGCACATCTCGCTGAAGCGGGACACGAAGAAGTCGTAGCTGCGGTGGTAGGACGGCGTGTCCTCCTCGATGTTGGCAAACTTCACAAACTGGGAAGGAAGGAGAAAGGGAGGGGGTCAGGCCTGCACTGGTTTGTCCCCCACCGCAGCAAGCAAAGAGCCGGGGGGAGATTCCCGTGTCGGCTCCGAGCGGCAGCGCGAGCAGCAACGCGGTGGCTGCGGAGGGAAAACGCGGCCGGCTATAAATACACCAGACACCAACACGTCAGACGGAGGGGGAAGAGCTGCTTAAATTAAAGCCCGGCGTCGATCCGAGGGGAAAATAAAAATAAACCGGGAGAGGCACGGAGCTGGGAAGCCCAAGGAGGGAGGCGCTGCCCAGGCTTTGCATTCCCCAAATTCCCACCTGGGCTTCCCCGGGAGGCGCCGTGCCGAGGCCCCGGCAGGCTGCCAGCTCCGAGCGAGCGGTCGATGCTGCGGATTAATAGCTTTGCCGATGGGCAAAGGGGAGGGAAGCGGGGAGCGAGGCCGGTGCTCCGTGTTGGGTGGCCCGCGGGCTGCGACCACGAGTGTCCCCGAGACCCCGAATCTGAAGGCTGAAATGGCGTTTCCCTGCATTTCCCTGCATTTCCCCCCATTTCCCGGGGTCTCCAGCCACTCCATCCTGCCCAAAGAGGCTCTCAATCCTCGCCGAGTGCCAGGGAGGGATGCTCGGGATGCCCGGCAGCACCCGGCCCGCTTCCAAGTGCATCGAGCCGGCCCATCCAGCATCCCCAGTGCTCCCAGCAAAAAGCCTGGGATCCCCCCGGCTGCAGGACCCCGGCAGGTCGGTGCTCCCCAAACCGCAGGCGCTTTCCCTGCTGCTGCCGAGTGGAAGCCGCCCCTTTCCAGAGCAGCTCCCAAAATTCCCAGGGATCACTTCCTAAATGGCCCTGTTGTCCCCAAAGCGCTGACGGCCCCGAGCTCCTTTGGGACAGGAAAGCCGGAGCAGGAGGAGGAGGCTGCAAAGCCGGGGGGTCCCTGCGCCGCGCGCGCCGGCTCCGCGGGCCGCTCACCGAGTTGGTTCCCAGGATCTGCAGGTTGGGCTTCTCGGACTCGAGCAGCTTGGCCACCATCTTGAGGAAACTCTCCACGAAGAGGTTGATGCTCTGGCAGTGGCAGGCCATGAGGAGCTGGTCCAGCGCCTCCATGGCGATGCAGACATACCTGCGGGATCCGCCGCTGTCACCGGCCCCGGCACCGCGCAAGGCCGCGTTCCCGGCGCTGGGATCCTCTGGGAAGACCCCCCAGCTTCACCCCCCTCCCAAGAAAAGGCTGGTGAAAGGTGGGATGTCAGGGGATTCTCTGGTGTCTCGGAGTATGGTTGAGCTTAGGACCTTGCAGCTCCTTCCGGTACGGCAAAAATAAGCCGGGTTTCTGCATCTCCGAGTCTCCTACCCGCCTGTGAAACTGGGTTAAAACTGGCGCAGAGTGGAGAAAAATGGGGAAAGAGGGTATTGAGAGGTGAATAACAGTCCGCACGGAACATCCCGCTGCTTTTCCTTGGGAAGAAGGCTGGAAGTGGCGCCCATGGCCGTCGTGGCAGCACCGCTTGTCCCTGGGGTGCCTCTGAATGCCGGGAGCAACCGGGTGCCTCTGGAGGAGCCGGCAAAGCCGTGGGGAGCGGGGCGGGAGGCGGCCTTACCCGTAGCGGTGCCGGCTCACGTCCCGGATGAGGCGCTCCGAGAGGTAGGCGCCGATGCGATCCAGCTTCTCCGGGGCGGACAGGGCATAGAAGGTCAGCTTCTCCATGTTGGTCTTCACCAGGCCATCCTGCGAGAGAGCAGGGCATCTGGAGCATCCCGGCGGAGCGGCCAAGCTCCAGGAGCAACGGCAAGGAACGGGGCATTCCGAACATCCCAACGGAGCGGCCAGGCTCCAGGAGCAACGGCAGGGAATGGGGCATCCCGAGCATCCCGGCAGAGCAGCCGGGCTCCGGGAGCAACGGCAGGGAACGGGACATCCCAGCGGAGCGGCCGCGCTCACCTCCGGGTCCTCGGGGAAGATGTTGTCCACGAGCCTCTTGTAGCGGGGCCGCAGGGCGCCACAGCAGCCGCAAACGCCTGCGGGACGAGCGGGATGAGCAGGACGAGCGGGATGAGCGGGATGAGCGGCCCTGCCGCAGCCCCATGGCCCACCTCCCAGCCCTCCAAACTCAACATCCCATTTGGGATTTTGGGGAGTTTTAGGGATGCGGAAGGGATGCTCAGATCACCACGCCCTTCCCAGCACCTTGGCCAGGCCCTGTGGAATGGCATTCCTGGCTCTTGGACCAGGAGAAAGCGGCGCTGCCGGGCCCCGCGCCAGCCCCGCATGAGGAATTGCACAAAAAAAAAGGGGGAATAAGCAAAGGGAGCGACACAAAGGGGCTCCCACGCTCGGCACGGCGGGAGCAGCCGCTTAAATAAACGGGGGGAGTTTTTGGTGGCGGCTGCTGAGTCACGGAGCGGCCGGCGGCGATGCCAACACACCGGCCGCTTCGCTCCCTGCTCCCGCAATCCCGAAACACGGAGCGGGTCGGAGCATCGCCTGGAAACAGGGCATCCCGGGCGGGAAACCGGCCCGGAAGGGCCCCATCCACTGCGCCGGGAACTGGCCGCAACCCAAGCGGGTGCTGCTGGCATCCGCATCCATGCGCATTCCTCATTAATCCCAAATTTAGGTTGCAAATCTTCATTACACAGCGCTCCAAACTCTCGTTTAACCTCCCAGATCCGTCCTTCCCGCTGCCTGCTCCGATGGCAGCCGGATTAATTAATGTTTCACAGCGGTGATTAGACTTGGGCGTAAAACCCGTGCGGACGTGGAGCGGCCCCGTCGGGAAGGATTCGGATGGGGAATGGGGGGATAAATCACAGTGCTGCAGTGCCCAGAGCAGGGCAAAACCCTGCGCTCCCGCGGGGACGGATGGGGCAACGGGAGCTCCCTCCGGGCAGAGGGAAGTTCAGAGGTTTGTTTTGAACCTGAATTGTCACCACCGGAAAAAAGGGGGGGAAAAAAAGGGGAAAAGAATGAAGAGAGTGCACGGGAGCATCCCCACGAGCGCCACTTCTTGCACAATCCCCCATTGCACAAGTGACTGCTGGGCTTGACGGGCTCCGGATGGAGCAGACGCAGCGGGTGACGGGCGACTCCGGATCCGCCGCGGAAGGAGAGCAGCGGAGGCGCGACGCCTCCAAGGACACCGCGTTATTTTGGAAAAAATATGAGAGAAAGGGGAACAAAAGCCCCAAACTGCATCTCCCGCCAATGCAGCGCCCGGGTAATCTGGCCCACGGGCCGGGAGACGGTTCAAAGGAGAGATTAAAAAGATACCGATAATCCCGGCCCTGCCTAATGCACCGCTCATCCCGAGGAGCCCCCGGAGCTCGGCGGCTCCGGGACGTTTTGCAGGCGCCGGCGCAGGAAGGGCCCCGATGCCGGTCCCGGGAAGGGCCCGGTGGTGACCAGGGACATCAAGGGCGTCCTGGTGTCCCCAGGTCCCTGTCACCCCCTGCGCCAGCCCCAGCGCACGGAGGGGCCGGATCCCCCTGCGGATGCAGGTGCCGAGGAGCGTTCCGCGCTCCGGGGGCTGGATACCGCTGGCAGCTCCCCGCAAATTCCCGCTTTGCGGGCGGCCCAAATGGCCCGAGGAAAGCAAATAAATAAATAAAATAGGCGGAGAAATAAATAAACGGGAGCCAACCTGGACGTGACTCGGACTCGCAGCGCCGGCTCCGGACGCGCGCGCGGACGGGCTCCGGGAACGGGGCGAGGACGCGCCGGTGCCGGCGGCTCCCCCTTCCCGGCGTCCGGATGCCCCCCGCGAAGGGCGCTGCGCGTCGTCGCTGTCCCCCCTCCCTGCCCTCCCCGTTGCGTTTTGCGGGTGGAAAAATACCAGCCGGGAGACCTGGATGACTCAACAGCGGGAGGAAGAGGAGAGCGGAGGAAGCCGGTGCCCTGCAGCCCCCCGCGCCGAAGCCGCCGTCGCCCCGCGCTCACCTGGATCCCGGTGCTCGCGGCACCGGCGCGGGGACCCCCGGCCGGGCTGGGGGGCATCCGCAGGGAAGGATGCTGGGGCGGCGGGGATTTATTACCGTCCCCCCGCCTTTCGGTACCCGGATCCTTCCGGGAATAATGAAAAATAAGCTCGGAGCGGCTTAGCGCGACCCGCTGCCCCGCGCCGGGGGGGCCGGGGGCCCAGCTGTGCCCGCCAGATGTTGCCCATTAGGCGCAGGGTGCCCGCACCCATGGGGGGGGCACGATGCCACCGGGGTGTCCCTTATCCCGGGGGACAAGGTGACACCCCCAAAGCCATGGGGCGGGGGGGGCACGGTGACATCCAGGACCTGGATGAGGGGGGGGAAATGGAAAACGCGAGGGGGGGCAATGGGCAGAGCGAGGGGGCCGGGAGAGGCGCAAGGGTCCAGCGGGCTGGGGGGGCCATACAGGGCCCCCCACCCCGGGGGGATGCTCGGCCGCGGTGCGGGGGGTCCCGTCCGGGCCGGCCCGGGTTGCGCCGGTACCCGCCTGGCTCCCGGTGCCCTGCGGGTGCCCGCTCCGGCCGCGGCCACTCACCGTACATGGCCCCGCTTCGGCCCGGCCCCGCTCCGGCCCCGGTTCGGCCCGGCCCGGCTCTGCCCCCCGCGCCGGCCGGGGGCGGCTCCGCAGCGGCGGCTCCTCCCGGCCCGCAGCGCCCGCCCCGCCCCGGCGCGACGCGACGCGGAGCCGCCCCGCGGCCACCGGCACCGGGAGCCTCCCCCGCTCCGGGACCGCGAACGGGGCGAGCGGGGCCGGCGCCGACACCGGCCACGCGGGGCGGGGACGCGGAGGTGGCTCCGCGTGACCCGGGCACGACATGGCGCGACGCGTGGGTGGCGCCAGGGGCCCCCTGCCCATCCCCGGGGCGCTCCGTGCCCCGCCGTTTCCGTGGGAGCCGCGGGAAGACCCACGGGCTCCCACGCAAGGGGGGACACGACGGAGGGTTAACGGCCCCGGTTTGGGCGGGCGAGCGGACAACGGGGCGGCGGAGAGCGGGGAACAAAGCGACGCGGGGAAGGACGGGGCTGGAGGTGGGAAACACCCCGCTGGGGAAGGGGAACACGCGGAGACGTGGGAATTCCGCGCAGGTTTGTGGCACGCGGGGACACGACGTCCCCGCTCCGGGTTGTGACTCTGCCGTGGAGGAAGGAGCCTCGAGGCGCCTTTCCCTGGAAGGGCTCCGGCATTCCCGGCTCCGCATGGGGCTTCCTGTCACCGGCCGCCCGCATCCCGGCTGGAAAGCGAGTGTCCAGGGAAGGGCTCCGAGCACGTGCGAGCGGAGCGGGACACCGCAATGCGTTTGGTGGCCCTTGTGGCCACCACCGAGGGGACGACGGGGCCCCGGGCTCGAGGAGGCGCCTCCCGGGCAGAGGGGACAGGACAGGGCCCTTCCAGCCGCCACGGGGAACCTCATGGCGCCCGGGGGGCCCCGGCGTCCGGGCCTCGGCTCTACCGCCCCGCCCCCGCGTAACCGTTAGCGCCGTTGGCCCCGCCCCCCTCCGCCGCGCAACCGTTAGCGCCGCTGGCCCCGCCCCCCGCGCTGGCCCCGCCCCTCCCGTCAGGGGGAGGCGGGCGCGGGCGGCGGGCGAGGTCTCGCGAGGCTGCGGGGCCCTCGCGCGGGCGGCGCGGCGGCGGCACCGGGCGGGCCGCGGCGGCGGCACCGGGCGGCGGGGCCGCCATGGAGGCGAGCGCGGCCAAGCGCAAGGAGCCGCGCAAGTCGCTGCGCATCAAAGTCATCTCCATGGGCAACGCGGAGGTGGGCAAGGTGAGCCGCGCGGGGATTGGCGGGCGGGCGGTGACGGGCAGCGCCGCGGAGCAATGGCGGGGCGCGGCAGCCAGTGGCCCGCGGCAGCGGGCGCGCCCATTGGCCGCGGCGCACGGGACTGCGGCGGCGCGGCAGCCAATGGGCTTCGCGCGCGGGGCTCGGGAGCCGTGAGGCGAAGAGGGAGGGAGGGCGGTGGCGTGATTGACAGCGCGGGGGGCGGGGCTCGCCCCCGGCAGCGCGCTCTGATTGGACGGCAGGCGGGGAGGGGGCGGGGCGCCGCGGCCTGTGTCATGGCGGGCGGCAGCGGCTCCGTTTTGTCCCCCCGGCAACCAGGAGACGGGAGACGAGGCGGGACGGGCTGGGGCGGCCTCGCGGGCGCCCTCCGGGCCGCCAGGACGGTCCTAGAGCTCGCCCAGGTGCCGCCGAGACCCAGGGCTCTCGGCGCCGGTGATGGCCCGGGACGAGCTTTAAAACCTGGTGTCTCCCGTGTGGGAGCGCGTGAGGTGAGAAACGCCCGGGCCTCGCCCGAGGGCCTGTGAGGTGTCTGTGCCGTGCCCGTGGCGCTGCGTGTGGCCTCATTCCTCATTCCGCTTGTCCTCGTCCCAGCCCCGGTGTCCCCCCATGGCGGGTACTTGAGCACAGTCCTCAGCCCTTCACCAGGGTTTGCCCCGCGGCCCAGGCCCCAAGCACAGGGGAGCAACAAACACTCAGGCAGGGCCTGGGATCCTGATTTTTCTCTGTCGGGAGAGAAACTTCCCAGTAGAGCTGGACAGGTTGATTGGTTGGCTTAAGGAACAAGGGCATAGTTAGTATTTCTGTAGCTTTCCAGCCAGCTAGGGGCTGGTGGCAGATTGACGTGCAGCCCAGCCCCACGCTGCAGTACCCTCCTGTCCAAACTCTCCGTCTCTTCCAGAGCTGCATTATAAAGCGCTACTGTGAGAAGAGGTTCGTTCCCAAATACCTGGCGACCATCGGCATCGACTACGGCGTCACGAAGTGAGTCCCGCTGTGGCAGGGAGCCATGTGGCCGCAGGAACAGGACGGCCCCGCGGGGTGGAGGGCGGACGTGCAGCACCCTGGAGCCTTTCCCACTTCTCCTTTCAGGGTGCAGATCAGGGACCGGGAGATCAAAGTGAACATCTTCGACATGGCCGGGCACCCGTTCTTCTACGAGGTGAGGCAGACTCGGCCCTTGGCAGCCTCTGGGGAGGATGAAGGTGCTTTAGTGGGAAATATGTATGTAAAAACAGTGCAGATCCCTTCAGTAGTTGGGCTTGAGGTTAGGAATCCCAGGAGCTGGCCTGGGATCCTTGATCCCAGAGCTGCTGGCACCTGGACACATGAGCCCTGAGGTTGGCAGCCAACTCCAGCTGCTGTCCCGTAAACACCCTGCGCACGCACGGACAGACACGCTGCGGATCCCTGCAGGTACAAAGAGATACACAAGGAGACAGGGCAGGCTGTGCCTGGCTGGACAAGTGTGTGACCTGCCCCTTTTCTCCCCTTATCCTGCTGTTTTCTCACGCTTGAAAACGCCTTGGTTCCACCCTTCCCTGCCTTTATTGCCTCTCCTTAGTGTCTCAGGAGTCTTGTACAGTGCCAAAGCGTGATCCCCTGCATCCCATAACGAATCCCATAGCGAATGAGGAAAGAGTGAGCGAGTGGGGCCTGTTGAGCCTGGAGAGGAGAAGGCTGAGAGGGATCTGAGCAACATGGACAAGTACCTGAGGGGAGAATGTAGGGAGGATGGGGCCAGGCTCTGCTCGGTGGTGGCCAGTGACAGGACAAGGGGTAACGGGGACAAGCTGAACCCCAGGCAGCTCCATGTCCATGTGAGGAAGAACTTCCTTGGTGTGAGGGTGCCCGAGCCCTGGCACAGGCTGCCCAGAGAGGCTGTGGAGGCTCCTTCTCTGGAGATGTCCAACCCGCCTGGGTGCCCCCCTGTGCCCTGTGCCCTGGGTGTCCCTGCTGGAGCAGGGGTTGCTCTGGATGATCCCTAGAGGTCCCATCCGACCTCAACCGTTCTGGGATTCTGTGAATCCCATAGCCCTGGCAGCCACCCCCTTCAGCCTGTGAGTGGATCAGGGAGAGACCTTTTCCCCTAGTGGGTGTCAGGGTGTCACTGCTGGCCATTGGGATGGCCCTGGGGGGACCAGGCTGGGAGCTCTTTCTGTGCGCTCTTGGGCTTTCCTGTGTTGTTTTGTGTGGTGGGAGACTGTTTTTTATCACAGATGCCATGTAATAAGGATCACCCACCTCTGTGCCTCATCCGTTACGTGCCAGTGTCCGGGCTCTCGTGCTAGGCTCCCTGCTCTCAGCCTGTCTCTCACTGGTGCCACCACCCTCCGTTTGTCCTGGCAGGTGAGGAACGAGTTCTACAAGGACACGCAGGGGGTCATCCTGGTCTACGACGTGGGACAGAAGGATTCCTTCGACGCGCTGGATGCGTGGCTGGCCGAGATGAAGCAGGAGCTGGGGCCCCACGGGAACATGGAGAACGTCGTCTTCGTCGTCTGTGCCAACAAGGTGGGCCGTGCCCAGGAGCTTGGCTCTCAGTAACCCCCTATGCTCATGCTGTGCCCAAGCTATTGAGCTGCAATGAAAGAAGGTGGCAAGGGAGGTTCCTAAGAGCCACATCTGTGTTTGAGGAGGCCTTGGAGACCACATCTCAGCAGGATTTTGAGAACACTGTAGTCATGCAGGAATGGGAACAGGAATCCAAGAGATCCACCAAAGCTACCCCTGGACTAGAGGGGCTTTCCAAGGGCTTTTTGCCTGTATCTTCTGTGCTTTCACTCCATGCTCCTGGCCCTGCAGCCCTGGCTGTGCTCTCACCTCTGTTTTATTCCGTCCAGATCGACTGCACCAAGCACCGCAGCGTGGACGAGAGCGAGGGGCGGCTCTGGGCGGAAAGCCGGGGCTTTCTGTACTTTGAGACTTCGGCACAGACGGGAGAAGGGATCAACGAGATGTTCCAGGTAACTAGGAATTAAGGGGATGAGGGAACAGACATGGTGCTGAGCATGGGTTTGATGGTAGAACATCCTCTGAACTAACTGCATCCCACAAATTGGTCTCAAAGGTGCCTTCGCAATGAAACAGCACCCTGAGACAGCGCAATTTTTTAGCTCAAGGTTAGTGCTAGTCCCCCCAGTCGCGAGGTGGCCCTGGTATCATGTGATTCCTGATGATCCCTCCCGCTCCGCTGGGAATGCAGTGCAGAGATGCCCACCCCACCCCTTCAGGTCCAGCCCTGAGCTGGAGGGGATGTGAGACGAGCACAGAGCCGCTTGGGGCTGGTCTGGCTTCTTCCTCAGCCTGTCCTGTGGTCCCAGCATGGACCAGAGCTCCCCTTTCCCTGGGTGTCCCACACCCCATGGCCCCACGTGCCAGGGAACGGCCGTGCAGCACTTGTGCAAACGCTCCCTCTTGTGTCCCACGAGGAGCCAGCAGTCAGGGCCTCGGGGCACCCTCTCTGCTTTTGTGCTGCCTCCTCCTCCATCCTCCCCTGCATCCACAGACCTTCTACTCGGCCATCGTGGACCTGTGCGACAACGGCGGGAAGCGGCCGCCGTCCAGCGTCGGCGTTGGCTTCACCAAGGAGCAGGCGGACGCCATCCGCAGGATCCGCAACAGCAAGGACAGCTGGGACATGCTGGGCGTCAAACCCGGAGCCACAAGGTGAGGGGGTCTGCAGCGTTCGCCCCGGTATCCAGAAACTCTCTGCTCCTGCAGCCGCGGGCCGGTTGCAGCTGGGATTTTTCAGCACGCTGAGAAAGACGCCTTGGTTTATCCCTCAGCCAGGCACAAGCTGTTTGTACCTAACCACAAAGCTGAGGCAATTCGAAAGAAACCCTCTGTCCAGAGCACCATGTTTCCCCTTTTAGCAGAGCTGCCAGATTTAGGGCAAGGGGGAAGTGAGGAGCTTGAGATTTTCCGCCTTGCCAGCTGCCCAGCTTCGTGCCTCTCCTCCAGGCTGAGCCACCCCTGCTCCCTCTCTGCCAGATGTGCTGAGAGCAGCTCTGTCCTCCTTGTCTCGCATCTGGAGAAGCTTTTAGGCTGCTGCCCACGATGCCCAGAATGGATTGGCATTACAGTTCTTCCACTTGGAAACAGTATTCCCACAAGAGGAGCTTTCCCTTGGCTTCCTCAGAGGGCCGTTAGCCAGGTGGAATTGGTCATTGCCTGGGTAAGAGGTTGGGATCTCCCAGTTCTGCTGCGTGACTTGGGCAGCTGAAACAACCCCCCAAAGTTTTACCCCTCTTTGGAGCCTCTGAAACACGAGGACCAGATCTTTGGGTAAGCCACATGGTTCAGGATTCGCGCATCCGTCCTTGCAGGCGGAGCAGTCGGGGTGCGGGTGCCCCCCCTGCCACCACCTTCCTCCTCTGCCAGCGCCGGGGACGCTGCACGCAGAGCAAGTGTCACCAGCACGTGACACCCTCGGTGCCTCCCCGTGCGCGGCGCTTCCGCTCTTTCTCCAAAAGCCCCAGCGAGGGAATGGCTCAAAAGCACCAGCACGAGTTCCTGGCCCCGCTCTGCTCTCGCAGGCAGGACGAGCCTGGCCTGCGTGGGTGTCACTGTCCCCTTGTCTCCTAGGGACGAAGTGAACAAAGCCTACAGGAAGCTGGCCGTGCTGCTGCACCCCGACAAGTGCGTGGCGCCGGGCAGCGAGGACGCCTTCAAAGCGGTGGTGAACGCCCGCACCGCGCTCCTCAAGAACATCAAGTAGGGGATTGGAGCTGCCTGGAGCCCGACGCCTTCCCCTCCTCCCCACCAGCTCCCTCCTCCTCCGCGCTCCTGCTGCCACGGACGTGGCTGCTCCGAGCGCCGGCCCTGCCGCGTGAGCCGCATCCGAGCCCAGGGCGCTTGGGATGTGGCCAGAGAGCATGAGGAGGGGAGAGGGAGCTCGGGTCGCGCTTAGCGGAAGCAGCGCTGGACGCAGCGGGTTTCCTGCCTTCCCGGCCACCTTTTCCTTCCTGGGATCCGCATGGCTGGAGCGAGAGCCACCTGCAACGGCAAGGAAGGGCAGAGCCGGTCTGGTTGCGTGCGTTGGGGATGAATGAGGGGACATGGGCCAAACCTCAGCCCAGGGCTGAGCGTCCCATTCCTCTCTGGCCTGTCCCCTTTCTCCTTGGGCTGTCGTGCTGAGAACGGTCCCTTCGGCCCAGCTTTGGCCACAGCCACCTCCCGATCCCAGCATGGAGCCTCTTCCCAACGCTCCCTCCTGTCTCCATGTCAAGCTCGGCACGGCGGGTGCTGGAGGCTGCTCTCCCTCTCCCCTGGGTATCACCCTGCCCCGCAGGGAGGATCCGTTTCTGCCTCGTGAATCAGTGTTTCCTCCTGTGCTCAGTGCGATTTTCTTTCACTTCCAGGCAGCTTTTCTGTGTGGCCTTTTCCAAACTTATTAGGAATCAATACTCCATCCCCCCTTTTTGGCAGCAAGTGCCAAACAACAACTTGGAAGGTGGCATCATTTGCTCTGTCCCAGGTGCCAGGTTCCTGGGAGGCAGGAATAAGCTGTCCAGCTGGGAAGCGCTTCTTGCCCCTCCACCAGAGAAATATCCAAGGGGAGACGTTGCTCCAAAAGGTTAATGTTTAAAATAGCTTTATTTATTATGTTTTAAAAGCTGGGCCGGGGGACGTGAGCAGACATGGGAGCTGCAGGGTGTTGCGCTGACGGGGGACCTGCAGCGCTCCAGCGTTCGCTCGTCCAGCGAAGGAAACCACTCGCTCCTGGCTCCAAAGCCCTTTTTCTGCACTTTGTTTTTCCGCTGAGGAGGGTAAATAATCCCGCTGCTGAATGGTGCACTTTACTTGGAGGGAGAGGCCTCCGTTTTAAGGCCTCCTCGGTTCCTGTTGGCTCTCCAGGACGCCTGGGCCCCGCCTGGCCTCTCCTTGCAGAAAAGCTGTTTGCTCCTCAGGTGGCTCCGCATGTCGGACCTTTCTCCTTTCCCTTTACAGAGCTGCCCGGATGCGCGGAGTGGCCGCACACGCATGTCCCATCCAGCAGTTGTGTTATTTTTATAAATTAAACCCCCTTCGGAACAGAGGGAGCCCTGCGAGCCGGCCTCCCGCTGTTAATGTTTAATTGCCCTTTGACTCATTTCTCCTCCCCAGCTGGGGCTGGTTGAGGCTGGTGGGGAAGAGCCGCCCTCGAGGTGACGGTGGCGGCGGATGAGCGAGGATGAGGGGAGGAAGCAGCTGGGGAGGTGATGGAGGCAGCGGGGATCGTGGGTCGGGTGCTTCCTCCGTCCTCCCCGCATCCCGGCCCTGGAATGCGGCTCCCTGCTCTTCCCGGCTGGAGCTGCTGTCACCCACCGAGGGTCTTTGCGTGAAGAGCGAGTCCTGCTGCTGCCGTGTGCGTCCTGCCACGGGGGCTCCGGGATGCAGATCCCAAGCAGGTTGCAGATCCCAACCGGAGCGGCAGTTTGCATCCCGAGCCGCAGTTCGGAGCCACCTCCGAAGGTCTCCAGGATGGGAAGGCCTTGGAGTCCACATGGAGACACTAGACGCATCACGTGCCTGTCCCAGCACTCGTTGGAGCTGCCAGGGGACGTGTGGTGGGACGAGTTGTCCAAGCTGCGTGTGACCATGCCCACGCTGCCACCCGAGGCTGCTACCTGCAGGGCACCAGGCCCTGCCCGAGGAGCCAACCCACCTCCAAGGTGAGCGGGCACAACCATAGGTCACCAACCGGACCCATCTTGTGCCACCAAAGTGCCCTGGGGCTGGTAAAGCCCCGGTCTGCAGCTGGGCACAGTGTCTGGGCCACCTCAGTGGGTGTCCCAGGTGTCACCTCCTGGGTGCTGGTGCTGGTGGGGTCAGCATGGACATGGGCAGGGTAGACGTGGAGCTTCATGGCCCGTGCGCCGCAGCCCAGCTCACTCACTGGGGTATTAATTACTGCACTCGAGCAATTACCTCCCTGCGGAAGCAGCTGAGGTTGCCCTGGGCCTCCCAGACAACGGTGCCGGGGACATCGGAGCAGCTGGCCCGGGACAAAGCGTTTTGGGCGACTCCATGCGCCCTCCGCTCCAAGGGCTGAACCCAGCGGGTCCCGGCACCCAAGCGGGCTTTGGCATCACGGGACCCCCGGAGCACCCGTGTCCCTACGGCTCCCGCGGGGACACGTGCGGGGACAGCAGACACGTCCTCCCTCCCCGCGTGCCCCGAGGTGGCCCGGGACCCCCTCGAGCGGGACCGGCGCCTCCCGCAGCAGCGCGGCCCGTCCCCGTCCCCGCGCGCGCGCCCCGGCGCCGCAAGGGTTACGCGCGCGCGGGAGGCGGGGACGCACCGGGGCGCAGCGGCCCCGCGGCAGCGGCGGCGGCGCCGGGGGTCCCGCAGCCGCCTCGCCCGGCCGGGGGCTCCCCCGCGCCGCGCCGGCCTTGGCTTTTTTATATCTTCCCCCCCGCATTATTTTTCCCGTTTTTATCGTTCTTGCGGAGCGGAGGGCACCGCGCAGGAGGGCGCAGCGGCGGCACCGGGGAGGGGACGCGGCCCCCCGGGTCCCGCCGAGCAGGAGTGACGAGGCGGCGGCACCGGCTCGGCTTTCGCCTTCCCCTCGGTGCGGTGGCAGCGCGCGGGGACCGGGGCGGGCGCCGCGCGGGAGCGCTGGGCACCGCGGCGCTCCATCCGCCGCCCGCGCCGCCGGCTCCGCGCGCTCCTGCGTCCCTGATGCTCCGCTGAGCCTCCGCGCGCGCCGGCCTCGCTCCCGCATCCTCCCGGAGAGGCCGCCGAGATGCCGCGCGCCAGGGATTTCGCCGAGCCCGAGTACTCGGCCGACTACTCGGCCGACTACTCGGTGAGCCTGCCGTCGGACGCGGAGCGCGCCGTGGGCCGCACGCACGAGGTGACGGTGCGCAGCTCGGGGCCCTGCCTCTGCCTGCCCCGCTTCATGCGCCTCACCTTCGCGCCCGACTCCCTGGAGACCCTCTACCAGACCTACTTCCGCCGGCAACGCCACGAAACGCTGCTGGTGCTCGTGGTCTTCGCTGCCCTCTTCGACGTCTACGTGCTGGCCACATGCGCGGCGGTGGCGGCGGCCGAGCGGCTGGCCCCGGCGCTGGCCGCCGCCACCGGGCTGGCCGCCCAGGCGCTGCTCTTCGGCCTCTGCAAGTCCGGGCTGCTGCCCGAGCACGCGGCGCGCCGCTTCCTGCCCTACGTGCTGTGGGCGCTCATCCTGGCGCAGATCTTCTGCTACCTGGGCCTCGACTTCGGGCGCCGCCACGAGGCCAGCGACACGGTGGGCTGGCAGGCCTTCTTCGTCTTCTCCTTCTTCCTCACGCTGCCGCTGCGCCTGGCGCCCATCGTGCTCCTCACCGCCGTCTCCTGCGGCGTCCACACGCTCGTGCTCGGCGTCGCCGTGGCCCAGCAGCACCAGGACGCCCTGGACCAGGGCGCCCTGCTGCGACAGGTACGGGGGCGCGTGGGGCGCTGCGGGCGGATGGTCTTGGCGGGCACCTGCTTCTGTGCTGCACCCTGGGGTGCATCCTGGGCCAGGAGTGGTCCTTCCTCCCAGGGCCTTCTCCCATGGTCTTCCTTGGGGTCCATCCTGCATCAGGAATGGTCCTTCTCCCCTTGCCCTTCTCCTGTGCTCCTCTGTGGGGTCCATCCTAAACGAGGGTTGGTCCTTTTCCCCATGGATTTCTCCTCCATGGGGTCCAGTCTAAACCAGGGTGGTCCTTCTCCCTTTGGTCCTTGGCCTTTAGTCCTCCATGGGGTCCGTTCTACACCAGGAATGGTCCTTCTCCCCTTGGCCTTCTCCCATGGCTCATCCTACATCAGGACTGGTCCTTCTCCCCATGGACTTCTTCTCCATGGGGTCCGCCCTGAACCAGGGCTGGTCCTTCCCCCCTTTGTCCTTCTCCTGTGGTCCTCCATGGGTCCATCCCAAAGCAGGAACTGTCCTTTTCCCCATGTCCTTCTCCCATGGTCTTCCTTGGGGCCCACCCTAAACCAGGGCTGGTCCCTCAGCCCGTAACCTTCTCCCGTGCTGCCCCGTGGGGTCCATCCCCATCTCCTAAGCCCTTGCACACGTTGCACGGGTGAGTAGCAGGGGCTGCTCTCTGGGGACACCCCGCCAGGTGCGTCCTTAGTGCTGGTGTCCCCCCACATTCCCTGAACGTCCCTATTCAGCAGCAGGAGCCTGGATCAGACCTTCTTTTGGCCTCACAAAGAGGCCTTTCCTGGGAGGAAAGGAGCAACTGGGACGCAGAGTCCTCGCACGGGGCAGGAGGCTAGTGCAGTTTGGGGCAGTTTGAGTGTTTTTTTGCTTTGTTTTTTTTTGCGAAAACGGGCAGCAAACAACCCAAAAAGAGGGGGTCTGGGGAGATTCTGGCATGCCAGGCATCCAACATTGCTTTTCCCTTGGGAACTTGGTGATGTTCCAGTCCAGATCCCGGCTGCAAGGGAGAAGCAGCCGCATCCCCGGCTTTGCTCCCGAGCCAGGATGCAAACGTTGCCCCCGTCCATCCGGCAGACATGGGAAAAGCTCCGGGATGCCAGCGGCATCGGAGCTCCTCTGGGCTCCGGGGAGCTGTGGCGGATGCGGCGGGCAGAGCCGAGGCCGCGTCAAGCGTTTTTCCGCGGCACGGCGAGCGCGGAGCCGGGAAAAACCTTGGCAACGCGGCGCCTCCGTCGCCGCCTGCGCCCGGGAGGAACATGACGTCCCGAAATAAACCCCGGGCGCTCCGGGCGCGCAGGCGGCCGATCGGGAACGGCTATTAATAGGTCGAGCGGGTCCGGGCCGCTCCTCGTTAGGGAGAAATGCCAATATCCGGCATCCTGCCTGTTGCCGTGACAACCCGGCGGCTGTTGGGCTACAGCGAGCGGCCGGTTGTTGTTGGGGGGGAGTCACTGCCATGTCCTCCTCGTCACCCTGCTGGGGAGCAGCTCTGGGCTCCCCAGGACAAGAGGGACGTGGAGCTGCTAGAGAGGGGCCAGCGCAGGGCCACGAAGGTGATGGAGGGACTGGAGCAGCCGTCGTGTGAGGAAAGAGTGAGCGAGCGGGGCCTGTTGAGCCTGGAGAAGAGAAGGCTGAGAGGGATGTGAGCAACATGGACAAGTAGCTGAGGGGAGAATGTAGGGAGGATGGGGCCAGGCTCTGCTCGGTGGTGGCCGGTGACAGGACAAGGGGTAACGGGGACAAGCTGAACCCCAGGCAGCTCCATGTCCATGTGAGGAAGAACTTCCTTGGTGTGAGGGTGCCCGAGCCCTGGCACAGGCTGCCCAGAGAGGCTGTGGAGGCTCCTTCTCTGGAGATGTCCAACCCACCTGGATGCCCCCCTGTGCCCCGTGCTCTGGGTGTCCCTGCTGGAGCAGGGGTTGCACTGGGTGATCCCTAGAGGTCCCTTCCAACCTCAGCCCTTCTGGGATTCTGGGATCCTTGCCCAAGGCTGGGTCATACAGTGTGTCCCAAGGGCGTTCCCAGACGTTGCAACCAGTGTCGGGAGACATGGAGGGACAAACTCACATTTTTGGCTTTGGGCAGGGCCGGTCTTGCTGCTTTTCTCTGTCTTTTCCCCCACCCTCAGCGCTCTTCCCCCCGCAGCTCCTGTCCAACGTTGCCATCTACCTGTGCGCCATCACCGTGGGCACCATGTCCTACTACATGGCGGACCGCAAGCACCGCAAGGCCTTCCTGGAGGCGCGCCAGTCGCTCGAGGTCAAGCTCAACCTGGAGGAGCAGAGCCAGCAGCAGGTAGGGCCGGCAGCGCCGCGGGGGGCTGC
Source organism: Tinamus guttatus (assembly GCF_059628265.1). Taxonomy (NCBI): domain Eukaryota; kingdom Metazoa; phylum Chordata; class Aves; order Tinamiformes; family Tinamidae; genus Tinamus; species Tinamus guttatus. The sequence continues at coordinate 110,767 of NW_028288846.1, forward strand.
AGATCCCCCCGGGAGCCCCGCTGGAAACCGCGTTCGCCGCTTCGCCCCCACATCCCGCTGCCGTCCCGATGCACATGCCGTGAATTCAATGCAAAAGGGCGTTTAGAATCTCACTCGTTTGCACCTGGGTTATGAGGCCCGGGTTAATTTTAGTGCCTTATCTGGGGCCTCTCGGCCTGGCTCTTATCTGTTCGCCCGCTCCGTTGCCGCCGGGCAATTTGCTCCCAGTGGCAACGGGGCCACGTGCCCGGCCAGGCTCGTGCGGCTGCCGCCTTCCCGCAGCCCTCGCTGCATCGGGGGGGTTTGCTGCAGCTGGATGGTAAAAAAAAACAGGCACTCAAAGGGGGAAAGAGTTGGGATTATTGTTTTTTTTTTTTTCCCAGTGATTTGGATTTATAAATATCGCTGTCCCACAGGCAGGGCGAGGGGGAGCTCCGGGCGGGAGCTGCTCTGCAGAAGGGAATTTGGCAGCGCTTCTGCCGCCCCACGGGCACCTCCAATGGGGGGCGATCCCCCCCGCTCCTGCTTGCAAAAAAATAAACCCGGGAATCGCCTGGGAAAAGAGGGGAAAGCGGCGCCGGAGGCAGTGCCGGCCGCGAGCATCACCGGCAGGGCCCCGGGTTGCCATGGCAGCCCCAGCCGACATCCCGCGCCGCCGCCGGGAGACGGATGCCGGCGACTTTTCCAAGCGTTTCCTGCCGAGGCCGGGGGCAGGATGGGGCTGGTGGTGCCGGCCTGCACCCGCTGCAGCCCTCGGGCACCCCGTGATGCGTCCGGCTGTGCCCGAGCGGGTGCATTTGCTGCAATGAAAACATTCGGCTCCTGCTGGAAAATGCAGCAAAGACCCGGCGCATTCGTGACGCGAGTGCCCATGGCAGCAGATCGGGCTCGGTCTGCGCTCCCTGTTGTGGTTACAAGTGATGCCCGAGGGGCAGCCGAGCGCCGCTGGGACCCACGTGTGTGAGCGATGCCCGTCGAGACGCGCTCCCGTCCCGCTGCTCCTTCGCCGCATCCTGAACCTCTGCCCGCACCCTGGGATCCTGGCAGCGAGGATCTGGGAGCTTGGGAATGTCGTTCGGCCTCTCCCCTTCCTCAAGGAGAGGGAAGCACCATCTGCACCGTGCACCTACACCGTGCATTTACACCTGTGTTTGCACCGTGCACTTGCACCTTGCATTAACATCAGGCGTTTGCACCACGCATTTACACCGTGAATTTGCTCCACGTGTTTGCACCATGCACTAACACCCTGCGTTTACACCCTGTGTTTTTGTGCCACACGCTGGCCCCACGCACTTACTCTGGACACTCACCCCCACGGCCCTGCACCGCTCCTGCTTCCTCTCTGCTTGCAGTGGGTGGTGCAGAATGGCGCAAAACACCCCAAAAAGGGGCTCCGGGAAGGCGGCGGTGCAGACAGTGGCACCAAGTTGTCCCCGCAGGAGCGCCTGATGCTCTCCATCCTGCCCAAGCACGTGGCCGACGAGATGCTCAAGGACATGAAGAAGGACCCCAGCCAGAAGGAGCTGCAGCAGTTCAACACCATGTACATGTATCGGCACGAGAACGTCAGGTAGGGACGTGGCGGGATGGAGGGGACCACAGGGTGACGCGGGGGCCCGGGCGGCGGCGGGCGCTGACGGCGGCTCCCCGCAGCATCCTCTTCGCCGACATCGTGGGCTTCACGCAGCTCTCGTCGTCCTGCAGCGCCCAGGAGCTGGTGAAGCTGCTCAACGAGCTCTTCGCCCGCTTCGACAAGCTGGCGGCGGTGAGTGCCACGAGCGGCGCAGGGCTCAGCCCCGGCCTCGAGCCGGGGGGGACGCGGGACGGGGTTGAACTATTTGGCGAGCCGAGGATGCTCCGGCTTCTCCTGCTTGCAAAGCGCCGCGTGGAAAGGGGTGATGCTGGAAAGCTGCAGTCGTGAGAGGGGAATGGAGAAACGAGGTTGGTTGTGTCCGCCCGTTGCAGAAGCACCACCAGCTGCGCATCAAGATCCTCGGCGACTGCTACTACTGCATCTGCGGGCTGCCCGACTACCGGGAGGACCACGCCGTGTGCTCCATCATGATGGGGCTGGCCATGGTGGAGGCCATCTCGTAAGGGCACCTCGCTGGGGTCCCCCAGGCCGTGCGGCGCCAGTGGGTTCGGTGGGATGCCGGAACGCGGCTCTCCCGTTCTGGGGGGACGCGGGGCCTCACAGCGGGAACTTTGAGGGAGCTGGGCCTGTTCAGCCTGGAGAAGAGAAGGCTGAGAGGGGACCTAATCAGTGTATATAAGAAGTACCTCAAGGGAGGCAGTGAGGAGGATGGTGCTGGTCTCTTTTCACTGGTGGCCACCGACAGAACTAGAGGAAATGGCCGGAAACTGAAGCACCAAAAGTTCCACAGGAACTTAAGGAAAAATTTCTTAACAATGAGGGTGCCAGAGCACTGGAACAGGCTGCCCAGAGAGGTTGTGGAGTCTCCTTCTCTGGAGATCTTCAAACCCCCTTGGACGCAGTCCTGTGCCACGTGCTCTAGGTGACCCTGCGTGTGCAGGGGGTTGGACTAGATGATCTCTAGAGGTCCCTTCCATCCTTCAGCATTCTGTGATTCTATGATTCTATGAACCCCGCAGCTCGGTGCGGGAGAAGACGCGCACGGCGGTGGACATGCGCGTGGGCGTGCACAGCGGCACCGTGCTGGGCGGCGTGCTGGGCCAGAAGCGCTGGCAGTACGACGTGTGGTCCACCGACGTCACCGTGGCCAACAAGATGGAGGCGGGCGGCATCCCGGGGTGAGCGGCCGCTCGGAGGGGCCGCGGCGGCGGCGCGGAGCGGCCCGGCGCTCAGCGCCGCGTCCCGCAGGCGCGTGCACATCTCCCAGAGCACCATGGACTGCCTGCGGGGCGAGTTCGAGGTGGAGCCGGGCGAGGGCGGCTCGCGCTGCGACTACCTCAAGGAGAAGGGCATCGCCACCTACCTCGTGGTGGTGCCCAAGGCGCCGCTGCGCAACGGCATCAACGGCGTGGTGAGTGCGGGGCGCCGCGCGGGGCCCGCCGGCCGCCCCCGCGGCCCCACCGCCCCCTCGGCCTCCCCGCAGAAGCTGTCGCTGCCGCCGTCGCGCGGCGCCTCCCCGACGCTGCCCGACGCCGCCGACGAGCCCGACGGCGCCCCGGAGGGCGCCGAGGAGGACGGCGAGGTGAGGACGGCGGGCGGCTTCGCGCGTGTTCCTCCCCTTCGCCACCGCGCCAATGCTCTTCCTCCTCCTCCTCCTCCCGCGCGGGCAGGCGGCGAAGCCCTCCTTCCCCAACCCGCGGCGGCGGCTGCGCCTGCGCGACCTGGCCGAGCGCGTCATCGACGCGTCGCAGAACGAGCAGGAGCTCAACAAGCTGCTCAACGAGGCGCTGCTGGAGCGCGAGTCCCTCCAGGCGTGAGTGCTCCCCTCCCGGCGCCGCGCGCGCCCCTCCGTGCGTCCCTCCGTGCGTCCCCGCGGGCGGTGGGCGCTGACGGAGCGGGCGGCAGGTTGAAGGGGAAGAGCACCTTCCGCCTCTCCATGCGCTTCATGGACCCCGAGATGGAGACGCGCTACTCGGTGGAGAAGGAGAAGCAGAGCGGCGCGGCCTTCAGCTGCTCCTGCGTCGTCCTCTTCTTCACGGCGCTGGTGGAGATCTGCATCGACCCCTGGTAAGGCGGGCAGGGCGAGGGGGTCCGGCCGGGTCCCCTCGGGGCCTTGGTGCATGTCCCCACCTCTCCTCGTGCGCTCTCCACAGGCTGGTGGCCAACTACGTGACCTTCGTGGTGGGGGAGATCCTGCTGCTCATCCTGACCGTCTGCTCCCTGGCTGCCGTTTTCCCCAGGGTAAGAGGCCACCGGGATGCATCCCGGACGGCACCGTCCCCTTCCCCTTCATGGCTCCATGCTGGAGATCGTGGGTGCTGTCTCCATTGTCCGCAAGAGGACACTGCAGTTTTCTGCATGGCCGGGCATCCACATGCCTTGAATCAGTCCATATCCTACTCAGATAAAGGTTCTCTCTCCTCTCCCTGTAGGTCTTTCCCAAGAAGCTCGTGGCCTTTTCCACGTGGATCGACCGGACCCGCTGGGCGCGCAACACCTGGGCCATGGCGGCCATCGTCATCGTCACCATGGCTGACATCGTGGACATGGTGAGGCGCGGAGGGGCCTCCATCCTCATCCTGCAGCAAGGGGGCACAGAATCGTTAAGGTTGGAAGGGACCTCTAGGGATCATCTAGTCCGACCCCCAAACATGGCACCTCCTCGGGTTCCACCACACGCCCTGGTGCCTGACGCCTGCGGGGAGACCCGTGACCGTGTCCAGCTGCATGCGTGGCCCATGACGCGGTGCCCCCCGCTCACCCTGCCATCGTATCCCCAGCTCAGCTGCCGGCAGGACTACGTGGGGCTCGGCAACGGCACGGCGCCGCGCGCGGGCGGCTGCGGCGAGCACCCCAAGTACTACAGCTACATCGCCCTGCTGGCCCTGGTGGCCACCATCATGCTGGTGCAGGTCAGCCACATGGTCAAGCTGACCCTCATGGTGCTCATCACCGGGGCGGCCGGCGCCGTCAACATCTACGCCTGGGAGCACCTCTTCGACCAGTACGACCGGCGGCGGGGCCAGCACAGCGCGTAAGGGCACGGGGAGGACGCACCATGGGGCCGGGCGCCGGGCAGAGCTGGTGGCCCACGTGTCCCTCGCCTCGCAGGGCCACGCTGGTGCCCTCCAAGTACTCCATGACGGCCATGATCTTCGTGGTCATGCTCAGCTTCTACTACTTCTCCCGTCACGTGAGTGCTGCATCGGGATTGCCCCGTCCCGCGGGAGCCTTCCCGACCGCGGTCCCGGCATGAGCCACCCGCCCTGCAGCGCCTGTCTGCACCGGTGCCGCACGGGATGCTCCCGGTGCGCCGCGGCACCCCTGTCCCTCCCGCCCGCAGGTGGAGAAGTTGGCCAGGACCCTCTTCCTCTGGAAGATCGATGTCCATGACCAGAAGGAGCGGGTCTATGAGATGAGGCGCTGGAACGAGGCGCTCGTCACCAACATGCTGCCCGAGCACGTGGCCCGGCACTTCCTGGGCTCCAAGAAGCGGGACGAGGTGAGCGGAGCGGGTGGGAGTGGACACCGGCTGCTCCCGTAGCCGCAGGTACCCAGGGTGATGCAGCCTGGTCCCACGAGCTGGGGACAGCTCTGGTGTCCCTCTGTGTCATGGTAGAACTTGGTGATCTGGCCTCATTCTTGGTGAGTGACCTCCAGATCCGGCCAGGTCTGCTGGATTTATGTAGCGGTCTAAGCGGGCGTCGCTGGTGGGAGGAAGGTGACGTCTTTGCCAGGGCTCCTTCAGGGCCTCCTCATTTTTTCCGTGAGCCGGTGGCCAGGGCTGACGCTGGCGGATTGGGGTTGCTGGCGGTGCCGGTTTCACGCCCCCGGCCGCGTGCCGCCCGCAGGAGCTGTACAGCCAGTCCTACGACGAGATCGGCGTCATGTTCGCCTCCTTGCCCAACTTCGCCGACTTCTACACGGAGGAGAGCATCAACAACGGGGGCATCGAGTGTCTGCGCTTCCTCAACGAGATCATCTCCGACTTCGACGCGGTGAGTCCGGCTGGAGCCGCGCGGCTGTCGTGAGCCAACAACCTCTACCGGGTGTTTCTGGGCATCTCCTACCACCCTGTCCCGCTTGTCCCGTCCTCCATTCCGGGGCAGGGGAACCCGCTGCTCCCACCCCATGGTCCCCGGCCCTCCATGTGGGTGCCTGAGGGTTGGTCTCCGTGGCCCAGCTCCTGGACGAGCCCCAGTTCAGGTGCATCACCAAGATCAAAACCATCGGCAGCACCTACATGGCGGCTTCCGGAGTGACGCCTGATGTCAACGCCAATGGCTACAACACCAAGGTAGGGGGGGGTCCAGGGGGGCCGGCAGGGATGAGGAGGGAGGGCATGGCTGAGCCCACCGCCCTTGCAGAAGGAGACCCTCTCGGATAAGGAGCGCTGGCAGCACTTAGCCGATCTGGCCGACTTTGCCTTAGCCATGAAGGTGACGCTGATGAACATCAACTACCAGTCCTTCAACAACTTCATGCTCCGCATAGGCAAGTCCGCCCATGGGGAAGGCTTGGGAGGTTCCAGGTAGCTCCTCGGGAGGGCAGGACCTTCCTCTGCATCCCCATCCCTCCATCCTTGGTCTTCCTCCAAGCAGAGGGACGTGTGGCAGCAGGTGTAACGTAGAGACTTGGTTGTACCTGTAGGCATTAGGCTGACACTTCTGTCTGAATCCATCCCAGGCAGGGCGGGTGTAACAGACCCTGCTGGGGCTTCCTGGCTCACGCAGGGACATCCCATCCATGCATGGGGTGACATCCAGCTGTCCCCACGCAGGCATGAACAAGGGGGCCGTGCTGGCGGGGGTGATCGGCGCCCGCAAACCGCACTACGACATCTGGGGCAACACGGTCAACGTGGCCAGCAGGATGGAGTCCACGGGCGTCATGGGGAACATACAGGTGGGTGAGAAACCCTGCGCCGCAGCCCGGGTCGAGGCGGGCTGGGTTCGGATGCCCTCCTCCCCGGTGGCGTCCGCTCGTCCCCGCAGGTGGTGGAGGAGACCCACCTCATCCTCAAGGAGTACGGCTTCCGCTTCGTGCGCCGCGGGGCCATCTACGTCAAGGGCAAAGGGGAGCTGCTCACCTTCTTCCTCAAGGGCCGCGAGAAGCAGGGCTCCTTCCTCAACGGCTCCTCGGTCACCCTGCCCCACCAGGTGGTGGACAGCTCGTGAGGGCCCCTGCGTGGGGAGCACGGCCAGTGCCCGCCCGGCGCCGGGGACAGGGCCCCGCGCGCCCGCCGCGCGCCGCCCGCGTTGGAAACCCGGCTCGAGAAACCGCCCCCGCCTCCCCGCCATCCTTTCCCATCCCGAGTTTCCGGGAAGGGCATTGGCTCCGTTCCACGCGCGAGCAGGAAGGGGAGGCGGTGGCCGCAGCGTCGCAGAGCGCCCGGCACGAGGAGAGCCAAACTCAGGGCCCGCGGGGGAGCCAGCGCGTGTCCGCGGCGGGCCGGGGGCCATAGTCGCCAAGCGGGAGCGTTCGGGGTTCGCTGTTAGTTCACGCAAAGTTCATCCTCGCCACAAGCCGCTGCAGCTAGGAGGGCAGGGAGCGCGTTGCCTCCGAGGAGGAGGAAACAATATTGTGTATTTCAGACATAGAAATATATATATTATATATATAAAAGAATAGATTGGCACTTATATTTTTAACCCCCGCGGCGGGGCTCTCTCGCGCACGCGCTGCTGTCACGTTGCTGTTGCTTGCTGGAAGGGAGGCCGGGGCCCGGCCTCAACGAGGCCCGTTGTGTTGACGAGCGCCTTCGCTCCCACCGCGGTCAGGGCCGCAGCGGGACGGGGGACGCACAGAGTGTAATTACGCCACTCGGTTCTTGAATAGAAGCGGTTGAATTTCAAAGCCCGACTCCGCGTGTGCTTCGTTGCGGGGTGAGGATATGGGGAAAAGTGTTTGCCAGCGGTTGGAGGGGATGGCAGAGGAGGACCAGAAGGGGGTAGGTCGATACTCATCTCAATATGGCTGCCCTGTCACTGCTGCTTTTGGCAGGTGCCAGGGTCGCATCCTGCTCCACAGCTGGAGATTTTTACGGCTCTTTGGGGCCAGGAGTGCCCCTACTCCAGCCCACACGATAGCCCTCTGCCATGGGATGACTGGCAGGATGGACGATGGGATGTTGTCCACCTTGACAACAAGCAAGGCTTTCAGCACCATCTCGTATAACATCCTCATGGGGAAGCTCAGGAAGTGTGCGTTAGCAGAGTGGACAGTGGGGTGGATTGAGAACTGGCTGGATGGCAGAGCTCAGAGGGTTGTGATAAATGGGACCGAGTCTAGTTATAGAATCACAGAACCATTAACAGTTGGAAGGACCGTGTAGAGGCCCTCTAGTCCAAAACCCCTGCACACACATGGTCACCTAGAGCACGTGGCACAGGACTGCGTCCAAGCGGGTTTGAAGATCTCCAGAGAAGGAGACTCCACAACCTCTCTGGGCAGCCTGTTCCAGTGCTCTGGCACTCTCACTGCTAAGAAATTTTTCCTTAAGTTCCTGTGGAACTTTTGGTGCTTCAGTTTCCGGCCATTACCTCTAGTTGTGTCGGTGGCCACCACTGAAAAGAGGCCAGCACCATCCTCCTCACTGCCTCCCTTGAGGTACTTCTAGACACTGCTCAGGTCCCCTCTCAGCCTTCTCTTCTCCAGGCTGAACAGGCCCAGCTCCCTCAGCCTCTCCTCATAGGGCAGATGTTCCAGGCCCCTGATCATCCTCGTAGCCCTGCGCTGGACTCTCTCCAGCAGCTCCACATCCCTCTTGTCCTGTGGAGCCCAGAACTGGACACAATACTCCAGATGTGGCCTCAGCAGGGCTGAGTAGAGGGGCAGGATCCCCTCCCTCGACCTGCTGGAGACGCTCTTCTTAATGCAGCCCAGGATCCCATTGGCCTTCTTGGCCACAAGGACACACTGCTGCCTCATGGTCAACTTGTCGTCCACCATGACACCCAGGTCTTTCTCCACAGAGCTGCTCTCCAGAAGGTCGGCCCCCAGCCTGTACTGGTGTCTGGGGTTATTCCTGCCCAGGTGCAGGACCTTGCACTTGGCCTTGTTGAATTGCATGAGGTTTTTCACCGCCCAGTTGTCCAGTCTGTCCAGGTCCCTCTGGATGGCAGCGCAGCCCTCAGGGGTATCAGGAGGGCCTGATAGTTGGAGGCCTGTGGCCAGTGGTGTCCCCCAGCAATTAGTACTGGGCCCGGTGCTCTTCAACTCATTCATCGATGACTTGGAGGGCACAGAGGGCACCCTCAGCAAGCTGACCTGCTGGAAAGCAGCTCCATGGAGAGGGATTTGGGAGTCCTGGGTGTCACCAAGTTGCCCATGAGGCAGCAACGTGCCCTGGTGGCCAAGAAGGCCAATGGGCTCCTGGCTGCAGCAGGAGGAGCGTTGGCAGCAGGGCCAGGGAGGGGATCCTGCCCCTCTGCTCAGCCCTGGGGAGGCACCTGGAGCCCTGGGGGCAGCTCTGGGCTCCCCAGGACAAGAGGGACGTGGAGCTGCTAGAGAGGGGCCAGCGCAGGGCCACGAAGGTGATGGAGGGACTGGAGCAGCCACCGTGTGAGGAAAGAGTGAGCGAGCGGGGCCTGTTGAGCCTGGAGAAGAGAAGGCTGAGAGGGACCTGAGCAACATGGACAAGTAGCTGAGGGGAGAATGTAGGGAGGATGAGGCCAGGCTCTGCTCGGTGGTGGCCAGTGACAGGACAAGGGGTAACGGGGACAAGCTGAACCCCAGGCAGCTCCATGTCCATGTGAGGAAGAACTTCCTTGGTGTGAGGGTGCCCGAGCCCTGGCACAGGCTGCCCAGAGAGGCTGTGGAGGCTCCTTCTCTGGAGATGTCCAACCCGCCTGGATGCCCCCTGTGCCCCGTGCTCTGGGTGTCCCTGCTGGAGCAGGGGTTGCACTGGGTGATCCCTAGAGGTCCCTTCCAACCTCAACAGCAGGATGAGGCTCAGGGCACATTTAAATAAAAAAATCATAATCCACTTGGTGTCACACACCATAGCACATAGGGGACTGGCTTAAAAATGAGACAGGAGAAGAAACTACCGTCTAAACCACACATTAAAAGGTTAAAAGAAATGAACAAAATGAGATTTTTTAAAGATTATGGTTTCCGTAACACAAGTTAAAAAAGCTAAAAAGGGATTTGTGTACTGCAGTTTCCATAACAGTATTTTTATTAACAAGCTAAAACAAATACAAAACATGTCCTGTTACAAAACAGCAAGTTTTTAAAGATCCTGCTCCAAATTTGGACGAGAAATGAAGCCAAGACACTGGGAAAGTGGCCCTGTGCCCAGGGAGAAGGAAACAGCACATCCCAAGCCGCTGCGGAAGCGCGTGCAGAGGTCCCTGTTGTGCTCCGGGGTTTGGCTCTGGCTCCGCAGGGTGCACAGGGTGCTGCTGGCAGCCCCCCAACCTCATGGGTGCCCCAAACCAGCCCTGTGGCCTCCGCGTTGTCCCCTGAGCTCGGGTCTGACACGATGCCCCTTCCTGGCCAACGTAAGCAGGGGGCAGATCAGCCGCCTGCTGTGAGGATAAGCGGTCACCGTGTTGCCCCCGAAGCCCTACGAAATCAGCATTTTAATATAATTTCGCATTGCGACAGCGAGATCTTTGCTGTGGCCACCGAGTCCCGCGGGGCTACGGGCCCAACCGCAGGGAAGCTCCGCGAGCGGCTCTGGAACAGCAGGGAGGAAGCTCTGAGGCCGGGTGACCTGCAGGAGCCCCTGGCAGCGCCCAGGGAACGTCGCTCTCGGCGCTCAGCCGTCTCCATCCGCGCCGCGGCCGCCCCAGGAAACGCTCTCCGGTGGGAGCCGGCGCTCACGGTGCTTCCTGCAGGCTTTCCTGGGGGCTGCTGAGCGCCTCGAGGGCTCTGTGCAGCGGCAGGCGGCGAAAGGCGTCCGAGTGAGCGGCCGTCCTCTCCGCCAGCGACGCGGCGGCGCCCGCTGCGGGAGAAGCCACCGCGTCGGCGGGGAACGGGGCGCACAACCAGCCCAGCTCTTTGGGTCTGGTTCTTTTTTCTACTCCGCCATCAAATTGTTCTTTTCTCATAACCCTTCTCCGCTTCCCAGCACTCCGCGTCCGCCCGCGGGGATCCAAAGCGCGCGTGGAAACCCCCGCTGCCCGAGAGGATTTTGTGAGAGGATGGAAATGCGGGAATGCTGCGGCTTGGAGCGTCGTCGCACATGGGCCCCATCATCCCTCCCATTGCATCGGAGGAGGGAAATCCCTGGAAACGGCATCCCCATCCTGCTGGGACTCTTCCAGCACCTGAAGTGCACTCGGGCCCTCCCAAAACCCTTTCCCACGCAGGGATGAGAGGGTTTGTTCCTCCTTGCTCGCTGGACAGAAACCCCGTCCACCCGCAGAGCGACTGGGCAACGAGCTGCCCGTCCAACCAAGGCCGGCGCCGCCACTTACACGCGCACGAAACGACGGCCTCGGTGGGGAGGCTGCGGCAGGGATCTCCGTAGAGCAGCCTCGCGCTGAACGGGAAGGTCTCCTCCTGCCCTGACGTGTTGTACCTGAAGACCAGCACGTTGCACAGGGAGTTTCTCTGCAGGGCTCCTTCCAGGTGGCCTGAGAAACGCTCCTGGAGGGATGAGAAGGGCCTCTAGCACCGAGGGGAGGTGCCACGGGGTGGCTGCACCCTGAGCAAGGCTGCTATAACCGTGACAAGGGAAAAGGAGAGGGGACCTATAGGGAAAAAGACTATAGGGAAAAGGAGAGGGGACGGCACTGCCGGTACCTGCAGCTGGTCGGCCTGGTACCTCCTGCCCACGTAGGCGTTGAGGTGGTCGGAGAGCGCGGAGAGGAAGCGCCTGATGTCCGTCTGCAGGTGCTTCCTGGCCAGCTGCTCCAGCGGGATGAAGACGGGCACGGAGTGGCGCCGGATCTGCACCCGCGGCTTGGTGGCCAGGTCCAGGTGGAAGGAGTCCAGGTAGGTGCCCTCGAAGGCGGTGCTGATGCAGAAGCACACGCCGTGCTTGGTCCGCTTCCCGCTGAGCCCTTGGGCCCGGAGAGAGGGGTTCTTAGGGGCACTGCAGCTCCCTGCCCCACGGGAGCTCTGCTGGGGCCCCACGAGTGAAACACGTCTCAGCTGAGAGCTCAGGGAGGTCTCCAGGAGGATTAAAGACTCGGAAGAGTTTAGGGAGATAAAGGCAACTTTCTGATGAGGGGCTCCTAACAAATTAGGGACTGGCAGCTTCGATTCCCAGTAAGCGAGTTACGCTGCCCTGGTGCTGTAGGACTAAAGCAGTTTTACACTTTGCAGAATCCAGATCGTAGAGTGAAGGCGACAGCTCAGGAAAATGGAGTCTCTGCAGCAGCCTGGAGGCCGTTTGTGCAGGACAGGGTGTCACACACAGCGCGATCCCTCTGCCAGCACCTTCAGCACTAAAGGCTTCAAGCACAGCAGGAGCAAACTGAGGGGAAAATCACATTTCACCCCAAGTTCTTCCTTTGGAATCAGCCAAAACGGCGGCCGCTGGCCGGGTGCGAGCGGCTCTTGGGCCGGTACCTGTGAGGTAGAAGAGCTGCAGCAGGTCCTGGACACTTCTCATCTTCCGCTCCAGAACGGCCTGATCACCGGGCTGGGCTGCATCACCGCTTGTTGCCACCTCTTCGTTCCCAAGGAGCTGGAAATGCCGGGAAACGGGAAGCGCAGCTCAGGATGACGGACACAACACATGTGTCCCTAGGGACTGCGGTCAGGCTTTGGGGACACAATCAGGCTCCGAGACAAACAGAGGGCGTTTTGAGAACAGGGGGGGAAATAGTTTGGAAATAGGCGCACAACCTCTAAGCCAAGGGATCCTGGACACCGGCGGGAAAGCCGGGGCAGCAGGACTTGCTTAAAAAGGGAAAATAAAAACAGTAGCCGGGTATATTGCACAAACAGCCTCGCTGCAGGAACGGGAGGCGCCCGAGCTCACCCTGCGCTGCTGCAGCTCCACCCTGGCGCGCAGCTCGTCCCGCCGCAGCCGCAGCTCCCGCGCTCGGGCCCGCAGCGCCGCCAGCCGCTCCGCTCGCTGCTCCGCCGCCTGCTCCCGCAGCGCCCGCGCGCGGGCTCGCGCCTCCAGCAGCTCCAGGTGGGACAGCACCCCTGCGAGGACGCGGCCGCACGCTCGGGGACGCGGCCTCCAGCCCCAGGCCCCGCAGCCGGGACACGGAGCGGCTAGGAGAGCGCTCGGAAGGCCCCTAAGACCAGCTGGCATCACCTGGCAAGCCAGGAGCCCGCTGGTTTTATGGGAATGCCGTGCAGGAGGCCGCGGCTCTGGGACACCGAACGCCTTAGAGGGCGGCTCACCATCTTGTGCAGGCGCTCTCCCTGCTTCCATGCTCCGTCGCCGCTTCCCAGCGAGCAGGACACGGGATCAGGCGGGTTCCCAGGAGCGAGAGCGTCGTCCCGCAGGATCTCCCCTCTCCCGGTGCTGCGTGGGGAAAGGCCTGGGGGACGACAGCCAAAGCAGCTCATTAGAAACCTCCGTTTTACCATGCGTCCTTTCAGCCTGCCCCCCAAGACACTATAAGGGAACGGGGGCTGAAGGGCAGCGCGGACACCCGGGGCTCCTCTCAAATAGGATGTTGGGGGGTGGGATACGTCAGCCGGACGCCTGGGTCCCTCCGGTTGTGGGGCGGGAATAGCCTGGACGACCCCCCGGCCCCACCGCGAGAGACCAGGACCTAGTGGGGAGAATAGGGCGACCCAAACGGGGACACAGGGAGACCCAAAGGGGGAAGGGACCCACCCGGACGCCTGGACCCCGCCGCAAGCCCCGCGCTTACCGGGCCAACGGCCGTTCAAACGGCGCGCGCCGGAAACGCCGCCGCCGCGCGCGTCACTTCCCCCTTCCACTCCGTACAGCAAGATGGCGGCGCCCACAGCGCTCGGCCTCCCCGCAGGCCCCGCGCGGGGCGGGGCCAGCGCCGGGCGCTCCCGGCAGGCCCCGCGCGCCGTACGGCAGGGCGCGATGGCGGCGCCCGGCGAGGCGGCGCTCGTGCAGTACGTGGTGCTGCGCGGGGACCTGCGGCGCGCGCCGCTCTCGTGGCCGCTGGGCGCGCTCGTGGCGCAGGGCTGCCACGCGGCGCTCGCCGCCGCGCACGCGCACCGCGACCACCCGGACACGCGCGCCTACCTGGAGGAGGGCGGGGCCATGCGCACCGTGGTGCTCGAGGTGGGCGGGGCCTGGGGCGGGGGTGGTGCTGAGGGGGCGGGGCGTGGAGGGGGCGGGGCCGAGAGGGCGGGGCTAGGGGCGGGGCCTGGTGCGGGGGCGGGGCCGAGTGGGATAGGGCTTGGTGGGTGGTGCCGAGGGGCGGGGCCTGGCGGAGGCGAGAGGGCGGGGTCTGGTGGGTGGGCGGTGACGGCGGGCGGGGCCTGGCGGGGGAGCTGCCGAGGGGGCGCGGCCTGGTGCGGAGGCGGGGCCTGGTGCGGAGGCGGGGCCGAGTGGGATCGGGCTTGGTGAGCGGTGCCGAGGGGCGGGGCCTGGCGGGGGCGAGAGGGCGGGGTCTGGTGGGTGGGCGGTGACGGCAGGCGGGGCTTGGGGGCGGGGCCCGGCGGGGGGCGGTGACGGGTGGGCGGGGCCTGGCGGCGGGGCGGTGACGGGGAGAGCCTGGCAGGTGGGCGGGGCCGAGGGGGGCGGGGCCTGGATGGGGCGGAGCGACGGCGGGGAGGGGCGGGGCCTTGTGTGAGGTGAGCGGGGGAGGAGCGAGGCGTGAGGTAAATGGGGGAGGGGCTCCCGCCTCCCCCCTGCCATGTCCCCCTTCCGTGTCCCACCCGTGTCCCACCCGTGTCCCCCTCGTGTCCCCCTCGTGTCCCCCGGCACCAGGCGGAGGACGAGGCGGCGCTGCGGGCGCTGTCGGAGACGCTGCGGGCGCGCGGGCTGGACCACGCGCTGTGGACGGAGCAGCCCGAGGCGCAGGCCACGTGCCTGGCGCTGCGGCCCTACCCGCGCCACGAGGTGCGCCCGCTGCTGCGCGCCCTCCCGCTGCTGCGCTGAGCGCGACGACGACGATGACATCCCACGACAACGTCAACGACAGCCCGCGGCGCCACCGCCATCCCGCGTCCCGCAGCGCCGCCGCGGGCAAAAAACACGTGAGGAAAAACCCGCCGGCTCCGCTCGCCTCCACCCGCAGCACAAAGCCGCCCGCGCTCCTTCCTCCCATCTTTAGTTTTCCATTTAGTTTTCCGTTTTTTCCCAGTCTCTCAGCAAGGTCTGCTCACAAAATCCACGTGTTTTCCACACCCCGTCGCGATTTCGAAGCAGGAGGGAAAAACACCCTCTGCCATCTCCCTCCCCGCCACTAAAAACACCAAAGCAAGCATGAAAAGCGGCCCAAAAAGAGGAGAAAACGCCTCAATCCCACGATCAGAGCTGCGGGCAATGCGCGGGCTGGAGCGGGAAACACAAAAATCAATAAAATAAAATGAAAAAGCTATCTCCCAGTAGAGGATTCAATTATTATTATTATTTTATTATCATTGTTATCTTAAATAGTTTAGGCTACCTCAGCTGTTAAACACGATCGAAGCAGAAAGAACCAACTGCTTAATTTTATTTAATATTTAATCAGAAAATTTTATCTACAGGAATTGACAGGACCCCTCCCCCCCGTCCTTCCCCCCCTAAAAATTATTGCAGTTTTTTTTCCCAAAAAAACTGTTCCTCTTTTCTGTTGTCTTGTTGTTTGCTTTATCCCCTCCGTTTGCCATATACACGTTGCTGCCTCCGTTTTCACCCGGAGGCTTTAAACCAGCATAAAACATGGAGAAAAAAAAAAGTGGGTCAAAATACTCTTTTTTGTCTTTTTTTTTTTTTTGCATTTTTTTACTTTAAAACCGACAAAACTCACGATTGCTAAAAAAGCTGATTGTACGCACAAGCAGGGCGGAAGGGGGGAGAAGCTGATGGTTTTTTGTCGCTGTTGTTTCATTTAAGCGTGAATTCATCTTTTTTTCTCTTAAAAAAAAAAAGGCTTTTCGCGCAGAAATCCGGCGGCGTCGGACCCTCCCCGTGTCCCCCTGCGCCGAGCCGGGATCAGTGCCAGATCCAGCTGAAACTGAGGTCGATCTTCCTCCTCCTCCTCCTCCTCGTCGTCGTCTTCCTCCCGACGCGGCCCTTCTCCCCGCACCGTATTTTATTCCCCCCTTGCCCCGAGAAACCTTCGTCCACGTTAAGAAGCCAGCGGCTGATTTACAAAAATAAGGATCATCTGTAATTTTGGCTCCAGAAAACCTTCCCCCGTCGCTTCGCCGGCATCCGACGCTTTTATTAAAAAAAAAAAAAAAAAATGGGGAGGGGGGGAAAAAAGCGAAAAAAAAGAAGAAAAAACAAAAATTACCCCCCAAACAAAACTGCCCCCCCGCCCCTTTTTCTTTTTTTTTTTTTCTTTTCCGCTCCAAAACGCTATGGCCTGAAGAAGAATCCGCTGCGAGGGTCTTGAGATATCAAAAATCTCAGAAAAATATATAATATATATATATATTTATATAATCTCTGTACGTCTCATTATTTAAATTTCACATTCCTCTTGAAAAACAAAACAAAAAAAAATCAGGGGGGAAAAAAATCCGCCGGGAGCAGCGGGGTCATTCGGTCAGTAGCTGCTGCAGGAGGCTCTTCTGCTGCGCGGGCGGCGCGGGCGGCCCCGGGGCGGCCTTGGCGGCGCCGAGCGGCGGCGGCGGCGGCGGCGCGTTCAGGTACGGGTCGCCCACCAGGTTGACCGTGCACTGGACGTCGGCGAAGACCTGGACCTGCTGCACCTGGCGGGACACAAGGGGAGAGCAGAGGGGGAGAGCGGTGAGCGGCGCGGGGGGCACGGGCGGGCGGCGGAGCGGGACGCGCGCGCGCGGTGGGAAACTCACTAGAGAGTTCAACTCCTCTAGTCGGGAGCCACCCCAGAGAAGAACTCTTCGGTCTTCTTGTCCTACAAAAAGAAAACCGCTTGCACTCAGTCGGCTCCCGGCTCCGGCGCCCGCGGGGAGGAAGAAAAGAAATTAGAAGGGGTCGGGGAGGGGGGGTGGAAAAATAATAGTTTGCAGCAGGGGCGAAGGGGGGGGTGAATAAAGCGGCCGCCGAGGAGGAGGAGCGGCCCGCGAGGAAGGCCCTGGCGAGGCAACGTGGCGGCGGCAGGTCCGAAGCGGCGTTTGGAGGCGCTGGGGCGGTTGGGATGCAGAGGGAAGAAAAACAACCCCGAGGGCGTCAGCGCCGGACAATGAATTTTTTCCTTGTTTATTTTTATTTTTATTTTTCTCCTTTCCCGGGCTTTTCCACCGATCGGCTCTGAGCGGCACCAGGTGTCCGTCCGTCCGTGCGCCCGTCCGCGGGTGGCGCTGCAGGCAGGACACGGAGCGCGGCCGCGCGAGGAGCTGCCCTCGCTCCGCTCGGCGTTCCCGCGGGACCGCCGCGAGCCCTCCGGGGAGACACCGGCTTAGGAAGGAAATCCCGCTCGCTCGCTGCCGGACCGGAGCTTTTAGCACCTCGTCCATCCACGATTTTATCGCCCCGGTCCCAGCGCGTTAGCGCTCCGTGGGCGCCGGAGGGCCGGACGAGCCCGCAGCGATGCCGCGAGCGGCGCTCGCATCCCGCCGGGCGCCGAGCGGAGCCCGCTCGGATCCCGGAGCCGCGCTTGGAGCGTTCCTACTGACCTGCGCCCCGTCCGCTTCCGTCTTCAGCAGGTCCGAGGAGGAAAGCTGGTTGCAGTAAAGGCCCGCGGGTCTCAGCGCCGGGTCGCTGACCTGGGGGGAAGCAGGAGCGCGGCTCAGCCGGCGGGACCGGCTCTCATCCCGCCGCCGGGCCGCTGCGGGGAGGAGGCGGCGAGCGCGGCGCGGCCGGGAGCACTGACCTGCTCCGAGCACATGGAGTTCATCGCGGGCATCTGCAGCGAGTTCATCTGCATCTGCGCCGTCATGGGGTTCATGCTCTGCACGCCGCCGCTGCCGCCCGCCATGGACACGGTGATGCTCATGTTGTTGTACATGCCCTGCTGCGCCGGCGCCGCCTGGCTCTGCCCAGCCTGGCCGAACACGCTGCCGGGCGGGAGGGAAAGCCGGGATTACGCGCGGCAAAGCGGGAGGAAACGCACGTCCCGCGGCCAGGGACGGTGGCCGGCGGCCTCGCTGCCCGCGGGACGGGCCGTGTCCCCCCCGCCAAAGCGCCCAGCGTGTGCAAGGGAGACGCTTTCCACCAAGGATTTACCCCACCGGGTGGAAATTCATTCCCAGGGGACAAACGGACCCTTATTGCGGCATCCGTGTGGTCCTACAACGCCCTGCTCCGGCTCCGCGGCCAGCAGGGGCACACGGAGATCACGGGCACGGGGCCACGCTGGACGCGACGCGGCCTCCTGCTCCCAAGGTCTCCTCCACGCTGCCTTCCCGAGCATCCTCCTGACCTTCCCGTGTCCGTTGGGAGCGGGTGCCCCTGCTCCCACACATCCCGCCCGGCACGCGAGCTCGTGGTGGTGCGACAACAGGGAGGCCTTGGGGGCCTCCTCCCGTTTCAGGCTCTAACGTGAGCCCACGTGGCCAGGGCAAGGTGACTCTGCCCATTTGCTTGTCCCTGCTCAAGGGACCTACTCGGGCCACCGGTCTGAGAACCAGAGCTCAGCACAGCTTCACCCCGTCCACCCGACGTGCGGGAGCTTCGGGATGTCACCAATGGGAAGAGGGTTGGGGACCAGCACAGGACCTAACATGGGACCCCACCAAAAACCCAGGAGGTGACGAGCGCCATGGGTCACCTTCGCTCTCTCAGCTCTCTGCACATGCGTGAGCGTGTGTGGAACTGCATGGCCATGCGTGGTCCTGCATGAGTGTGCGGGTCCTGCACCACTGAGCGGTCCTACACAGGCGTGCACGCTCCTGCGTGAGTGTGTGTGCTCCTATATGACCATGCATATTCCTGCATGAATGTGTAGGATCCTGCATGCCCATGCGTGGTCCTGCATGACCATGCATGGTTCTACACAACTGTGCATGTTCCTGCACGAGCGTGCGTGGTCCTACATTAGTGTGTCTGATCCTGCATGACCATGCGTGGTCCTGCATAAGTATACATGGTTGTGCATGGCCCTGCATGACGGCGCGTGGTCCTGCAAGAGCATGTGTGATCCTGCATGATGATGTATGGTCTTCCACGAGCATGCATGGTCCTACATGAGTGTGTGTGATCCTGCATGACCACGCGTGGTCCTGCACAAGTATGTGTGGTCTTGCATGACTGTGCGTGGTCTGATGTGTGTGCTCCTACATGCATGTGCGTGGATCTGCAGGACCGTGTGTGCTCCTGCACGCGTGTGCATGGATCTGCATGACTGTGTGTGCTCCTGCACAAGTGTGCATGGATCTGCATAACCGTGTCTGCTCCTGCACGCATGTGCATGGATCTGCATAGCTGTGTGTGCTCCTACACGGGTCTGCATGGATGTGTATAACTGTGTG
Organism: Tinamus guttatus; assembly: GCF_059628265.1. Lineage (NCBI taxonomy): Eukaryota > Metazoa > Chordata > Aves > Tinamiformes > Tinamidae > Tinamus > Tinamus guttatus. Next base: position 129,815 of record NW_028288846.1, read on the forward strand.
TGCTCCTTACACGTGTGCATGGATCTGCATAATCTGCGTGCTCCTGCACATGTGTGCATGGATCTGCACCACATGTGCTCCTTACACGTGTGCACGGATCTGCATGACCGTGTGTGCTCCTGCACGCGTGTGCATGGATCTGCACCATGTGTGCTCCTTACATGTGTGCATGGATCTGCATGACCGTGTGTGCTCCTGCATGCGTGTGCATGGATCTGCACCATGTGTGCTCCTGCACGCGTGTGCATGGATGTGCACGACTGTCTGTGCTGCCGCATGATCGGACGCGGTCCTGCACGAGTGCCTGAGCCCCCGCTCCCCGCACGGCTCGCGCCATCTCACCTGTTGTTGCCCATGGCTCCTTGCTGCCAGCTCTTCATGTCGGGCGACTGGTAGCCCGGGGCGGGCGCGGGCGGCTGCAGCATGGGGCTCTGCGACGGGGGAAGCTGCGGCGACATCAGGGGGCTGCTGGGGCTGAGCGACGGCGCGAAGGCGGCTTCGCTTTGCTGGCCCATGCCTGGGGAGGAGGCACCGCGTCAGCGGGCGACCGAAGGGGCTGAGCGCCCGCTGCCATCCCTCCTCCTCCTCCTCCTCCTCTCAGCATCGCCCGTGCCCGCGCACCGCCCGCTCCGCCGGCACCCACCTGATCCCGAGTACTGGAAGAGGTTCTGCTGCATCGGCGGGGTGATGCCGGCGCCGAACTGCCCGCCCACGGCGCCCATCATGCCGCGGTTGACCATGGCGCCGCGCGTGGCCAGCGCCGCCTCGGGGCCGGCCGCCAGCTGCGAGAAGGGGCTGGTGGAGGCGGGCGGGTTGCCGGCGCTCGTACCGTAGCCGGGCGGGTAGGGGAACTGCTGCGGGGGCGCCTGGGCCAGGCGGGCGGCCCCCATCTGCACGGGCAGCGCCGGCGCCGCGGGCAGGCTGCCGCCGAAGCTCTGCTGCCGCATGAGGAGGGCCCGTTGCTGCATGAGCTGCCGCTGCCGGTGCTGCTGGCTGTAGAGCTCCCGCTGGCGCTGCGCCAGCATCTGGGCGTTGAGCGGCGGCTGCGGGGAAGCAGGTCCGTGTGGCCGGGGCCGCCGCGGGGCTGCCCGCCCTCTCCGTGCCCCGCGCCCGCCCGGATCGGGGTGCCGAGCCGCGCTCGGGCAAGGGAACCCGCGGGACCGCGCGGCGCTCGGCAAAGGCTTCATGGAGGAACGGGATGAGGCCGGCAGCGCTCAGCTCTGCTCTCCAGCCTGCTGCCGAGCAGAGGGTTTCTCAGCAAAGCAGATCTCTAGGGCCGGGGGATCGGTGGGATCATCGGAATATCCACCACAGACACCAACACCAGGAGGGTGGCATCTGTTTTCCAAAGAGGCCTCTCAGAGAACCCCCTTGGCGCCTTCACCTCCCCACAAGAACGTCGCATTTGCACCTTCTCGAGGTGGAGATGCTGGGATAACCCGGCAGCTTTGGAGGAGCCTGCGGCTCCCGGCGCAGGGCGACGCTCCGCTCTGTTACGGAGAGGTCGGAGCTTCCCGGCTGCGCGGCGCGCAGGGCCCTTACCTGGGGCGTCATCTGCTGCTGCATCCCGGCCCGCATGTTGATGCCCACCGGCGAGTTGGCCGCAAACTGGTTGAGGATGGCCTGCCGGTTCTGGTGGATCAGCTGACGCGCAGGAACGGGAGGAAAAAATCGGGAAGAAGTTACCACACGTTGGCTCCGTGCAGCTCGGGCGCCGCAGGGGGGTTCTCCCTTGCTTGTCTGAGGGTTTCCCAACCACAAGTGATCCCAATGCTGCAACCGCGCAGCGCGGCACCGGGCCACGGCAGGGTGGCGGATCCCTCCATGCCCACGTTCTAGGATCAGCTGGGACGGCTCAGCCCTCCATGCCCACATCCTAGGAACACCCAGGATCCCTCATCCCTCCATGCCCACATCCTAGGAACACCCAGGATCCCTCATCGCTCCATGCCCACGTCCTAGGAACATGCAGGACGGCTCATCCCTCCATGCCCACATCACAGGGCTATACAGGAAGGTTCATCTCTCCATGCCCACATCCTAGAACCATTCAGGATGGCTCATTCCTCTGGGCCAACATCTCAGATCCAGCTGAGATGGCTCGTCCCTCCATCTCCATATCCTAGAACCATCCGGGATGGCTCATTCCTCCATGCCCACATCCTAGGGCTACACAGGACATCTAACCCCTCTATGCCCATCTCCCAAGACCATTCAGAACGCATGACCCCTCCGTGCCCATATCCCAGGAGCATCCTGGACATCTAATCTCTCCATGGCCTCATCCCAGGATATCTAATCCCTCCATGCCCATGACCCAGGACCACCCAGGACACCTAACTCCTCCATGCCCACATCCCAGGAGCATCCAGGACATCTAATCCCTCCATGTCCACATCCCAGGACCATTCAGGACACCTAATCCCTCCATTCCCATGTCCCGCGACCATCTGGGACACCTAATTCCTCCATGTCCAGGTCCCAGGAGCATCCTAGACATCTAATCCCTTCATGCCCTCATCCCAGGACATCTAATCCCTCCATGACCATGTCCCAGGACCACCCGAGACACACAACCCCTCCGTGCCCCTGTCCCAGGAGCATCCTGGACATCTAATCCCTCCATGCCCTCATCCTAGGACATCTAATCCCTCCATGCCCACATCCCAGGACCACCCGGGACACCTAACCCCTCCGTGCCCAGGTCCCAGAAGCATCCTGGACATCTAATCTCTCCATGCCCTCATCCTAGGACATCTAATCCCTCCATGCCCAATCTCAGGACCACCCAGGACACCTAACCCCTCTGTGCCCACGTCCCAGGAGCATCCTGGACATCTAATCCCTCCATGCCCTCATCTCAGGACATCTAATCCCTCCATGTCCACATCCCAGGACCACCTGGGACACCTAACCCCTCTGTGCCCACGTCCCAGGAGCATCCTGGACATCTAATCCCTCCATGCCCATGTTCCAGGACCATTCAGGACACCTAACCCCTCTATGCCCACGTCCCAGAAGCATCCTGGATATCTAATCCCTCCATGCCCTCATCTCAGGACATCTAATCCCTCCATGTCCACATCCCAGGACCATTCGGGACACCTAACCCCTCCGTGCCCAGGTCCCAGAGGCATCCTGGACATCTGATCCCTCCATGCCCATGTTCCAGGACCATTCAGGACACCTAACCCCTCTATGCCCACGTCCCAGGAGCATCCTGGACATCTAATCCCTCCATGCCCTCATCCCAGGCCATCTAATCCCTCCATGCCCACGTCCCAGGACCACCTAGGACACCTAATCCCTCCATGCCCATGTCCCAGGAGCATCCTGGACATCTAATCCCTCCATGCCCTCATCCCAGGCCATCTAATCCCTCCATGCCCACGTCCCAGGACCACCTAGGACACCTAATCCCTCCATGCCCATGTCCCAGGAGCATCCTGGACATCTAATCCCTCCATGTCCACATCCCAGGACCGTTCGAGACACCTAACCCCTCCATGCCCAGGTCCCAGAGGCATCCTGGACATCTAATCCCTCCATGCCCATGTTCCAGGACCATTCAGGACACCTAACCCCTCTATGCCCACGTCCCAGGAGCATCCTGGATATCTAATGCCTCCATGCCCCCATCCCAGGACCTCTAATCCCTCTATGCCCATGTCCTAGGACCACCCGGGACACCTAACCCTCCCCCGTGCCCACCTCCCAGGAGCATCCTGGACATCTAATCCCTCCATGCCCTCATCTCAGGACCGTCTGGGACACCTAATTCCTCCATGTCCATGTCCCAGGAGCATCCTGGACATCTAATCCCTCCATGCCCTCATCACAGGCCATCTAATCCCTCCATGCCCATGTCCCAGGACCATTCAGGACACCTAACCCCTCCGTGCCCACCTCCCAGGAGCATCCTGGACATCTAATCCCTCCATGCCCTCATCACAGGCCATCTAATCCCTCCATGCCCATGTTCCAGGACCATTCAGGACACCTAACCCCTCCGTGCCCACCTCCCAGGAGCATCCTGGACATCTAATCCCTCCATGCCCACGCCCCAGGACCACCCGGGACACCCAACCCGTCGGTGCCCTCGCGCCAGGCCCGCGCGGGCCGCGTTACCTGCTGCTGCCCCTGGAGCCGCTGCTGCAGCTGCAGGCGCAGCTGGTTGGGCGCCGTCGGGGGCCGGCTCAGCGGCTGCCGCGGCTGCATGGCCATGCTGGTGGGGAAGGCGCCGCGCGGCGGCGGCGGCGGCCCCTGCGCGCCCGCGGGCCCGAACGCCGCCTTCTGGCGCGCCATGGCGGGGAAGGCGCCGGGCAGGCCGCCCGCGGGCGCCGCCGCCGCCGCGTAGGGCTGCGGGTACGCGCCGGCCTTGGGCTCCAGCAGCAGCGGCGCGGCCGCCGCCGCCGGCGCCGGGAACCTCTCGGTGAGCGCCTCCAGCCCGCCGCCCTGCGCGGACACAGAGGGAGAGGAGGCTCCAGGAGGGCTCCCTGCGCCCGGCGATGCCCCCCGACGCTGCCCGGTGGCGCGCCGAGCGCCGGGCCCCTCCGAGGCATCCGCACGGGGGGCCGCACCGGAGCCCGGGGGAAAATTCCGGCCCGTTGCCCACGCGAGGGCCACAGGGATGTGAAAGCATCGTTTTGCTAAGGTTGCAGGAGACACAGGTCTCTCCTGGCAGAGAGCCAGGGCCGAGGGCTTTCACCCCACCAGGTGTATGACCAGCTGTGGTGGCAAAGGTCCCTGCGAGGACCACCCGGCCAGCCACCTCTTAGAATGGCAGAATCATCATGGTTGGAGAAGACCTTCAAGATCATCGAGTCCAACCATAAGCCCTCCAGACCCAGGTCCCCACGCGCCCCCTTGGCATGTTTTTGAGCACTGCCAGGGACGGGGACTCCACCACCTCCCCAGGCAGCCTTGTCCAAGGCTGGACTACTCTTTCCATGCAGGAATTCTCCTAAGATCTAACCTGAACCTCCCCTGGCGCCACTTGAGGCCATTTCCTCTGGTTCCATCTGTAATTATTCTACCTGTAATTATTACCCCCACCTCACTGCAACCTCGTTTCAGGTGGCTGCGCAGAGCGGAGCGGGAGGTACCTGCACGAGCTTGTCGATGCCGAGCGCCCGGTCGAGCTCGGCCAGCTCCGTCTCGTCCTTGCCGCTGAGGAAGGACACGAGCTGCTCCAGCAGGGCCTTCTCGTCGTTGCGGCCCTCCGGGGTGGTCGGCGGGCACAGCAGCTCGTCCAGCTGCGACGTGATGCACTGGCTGCGGGGGCAAGGGGACAACGTGAGCGCCGGCGCGGGGAGCGACGGGCCCGGCCTTTTGGGGCAGGACGGTGGCAGGAGGCAGAGGGGGGCTGGACGGTGCTGGAGGGCACAGAGGGACGGACGTGTCAGCAGTTCCCCCATCCTCCTCACTTCCAATGAGGAGCGGATGGAGGGCAGGGAGCCCAAGGCAACCTGAGCGGCGAGGTGGCCACCAACACGTGCTGGGATTGCTGAGGTCACAGGACAAGGGTAACGGGTACAGGCTGAACCCCAGGAAGCTCCATGTCCATGTGAGGAAGAACTTCCTTGGTGTGAGGGTGCCCGAGCCCTGGCACAGGCTGCCCAGAGAGGCTGTGGAGGCTCCTTCTCTGGAGATGTCCAACCCGCCTGGATGCCCCCTGTGCCCCGTGCTCTGGGTGTCCCTGCTGGAGCAGGGGTTGCACTGGGTGATCCCTAGAGGTCCCTTCCAGCCTCAGCCATCCTGAGTCTGTGATTCTGTGTCACAGAGAGGAGGAGACAGGAGGAGACCCGGGGCTGCTCTTGGGCTGCGCTCGCAGCCTGGCCTTGTCACTTGTGAACGGAGCTTTTCGGTGTCAAGGCCAAAGAAGGGAGTTTGCTGCAGCCACACATCGCCCTGGTGACGGGAAGGTGGAAAAACTCCCCGTTCAGGCGCAGAATAAAAATCCGCCCTGCATTAAGGTGCAGCAAGAGGATAAATTTGGGTTGATGTCACCCTCTGTGCTGAAGACAGCAAAGGGACTGGGGACAACGTGAGTCTCATGGAGCAAAGAAACTTGCGGCGGGTCCTTCGCCGCTGTCCCCTCCTGCGGGACCACGCAGAGCGCGGCGGGTGCTGGAGCAGATGTCCTGGCAACCCGGGGCATCTGGGGGGCTCCGGGCAACTGCATCGCCCCGGGGTGGCACGTTTGACCTGGGCGTCTCGGAGCAAAGGAGCGACGGGAGCGACGCAGCACGTGGGCTTCCCCGAGCTCCGAGGGGGCCACCAAGGAGAGAAGGGGCAAGAGGCGACGCCGGTGCCATCCCAGCCTCGCTGGGGGGTCTCGGTGGGTTTTGCAGCGTGGGGACCGCTGGGACCAGGGCAGCTTCCCTGGCTCAGCGCTTGCAGCATGAGGGAAGGTCGTTTTCCCCCCTCCAGCAGCATTTGGGGAGCACTTGCAGCTCAAAAGGGCCATTGGCTTTTCTCCCGTTGCCGCGTGTGACCCACGGAGCTGATCCCAGCTTTGTGCTCATCCTGTGGGAGCAGCCCGGGCCCAGGAGGACGTCCCCTCCTCGCGAGGAAGCGGGAGGGCTCCACAGGATCCCTGCAATCCCACTGCAGCCGGAACCCCAGGCCAGCGGGAGCCACCACCTTTTGGAATCTCCACCCGGAAAACGGCCGGGAAGCCGCTTGCTGCTTCCTACTAGCCCGTCACATCCAAGCGACGACGGTGCCCATCGGATGGGCGTCAGGGCTGCTCTGGGGACAGGCAGCCGGGGTGACGGCGCCGGCTGTACTTACTCCTCGGGCTTGCTCAGGGCGCCGCGGCTCATGGAGGCCACGCTGTTATCCGACCACGGCATCTGCTCCCCCATTCCCGGCTGTCCGTACTGGTGCTCCGGCACCCCCATCTCCAGCTCGGCCATTCCTGATGGAAAAAGGGCGGGAGAGAAAGCGTCAGCGCGGCGGGGAAACCACGGCAGGTACCGGACACCCTTGGGAAAACCAACACATTCCTGGGAATAGCCCCTCCAATCAGCGGACCCCCCGGCCGGCCGCCTTCCCGGGGATAAACCATGGGAAGGGGAAAAGAGCACTTGAAGATTTAAAATAACAAAAAATCATGAGTTTTTGGAGAACAAGCTCACCCAGCTTGCACGAGGCAGCAAAACTACAGGCAGGAGTTTCTGGGAGAAAACACACGCGGAAACCCCACGGATGCAGGGGCGATCGGAACGCCGATCCCATCGCTGCTGCTCTTTTCTTCCTAACTTTTCTAGCAGCGTTTTCAAAATCCAGCCAAGTTTGGGGGTTTGTTCTGAACGGCCGGTTGTGACTACTGGAGATTTTGGCTTAAAAACCAGCCCGCGCCCACCGGTCTCTTCTGACTCCATCCCGGAGAAAAGTTAATTTGTGCGGGGAGAAGAGCCAATGCAATTAAATTAAGTTCAGCAGAACTCGGAGCCCGAGCCCAGGACAGGGAGCCAGGGACTTTACATCATCCAAGTTGGAAAAGGACTTGGGATTTAGGATCCAATGGCATTTTGGCTCCAGCAAGCCCCGGAGATGCCCATGGATGGAGACCTGCGGGCCGAGCTCCTGCACGGGGCTTAGCAGGACAGCTGAAAATTCCAATTTTTTCTCTTCCGAGCTTCCTCCATGGGAGCGGGTGGGTTTAGACCTGGCATTACGGTGCCAGCTGCTGGCATTTCCTTTGGATGCCCTCGCCTTGGAGGCTGTTTTACACAGAGTCACGCTCTGCTGCAGAGCAACCATGTGCCTACGGGGCCCGTATCCCCCTCCTATAGGTTTTGCAATCACTATAGGGGCCTGCAGGACCTATAGGGTCTGCATCACCCTCCTATGGGATTCATCCTAAAGGGTCTGTATCCCTGTCCTATAGGAGGTGCATCCCTGTCCTGCAGGTCTGCATCCCTGTCCTACAGAGTCCATATTCCTCTTCTACGGGTTCAGTATCCCTGTCCTATAGGGTCTGTATCCTTCTCTCATAGGGTCTACATCCCTATCCTACAGGACAGGTATCCTACACGGACTGTATCCCTGTCCTATGGGGTCTGCATCTCTGCCCTATAGTGCCCGCATCCCTCTCCCATCAGGTCTGCATCCCTATCCCACAGGGATGTCCAACAGGGTCCCTATTCCTGTCCCATGGGGCACATATCCCTGTCCTCCCTCATGTCCCGGCTCTTTGCAATGCCAGCGTGGGGGACATGGAAAATCCCGGTGCCCGAAGCATCGCCGTGGGCCACAGCCAGGCCTGGGAATGGAGAGAGGGACCCTGCGGGCACCGGCATGGGGACAGACAGAGGGACCCCATGGGCACCAGCACGGGGACGGATAGGGGGACCCTGTGGGCACCCGCATGGGGACAGACAGAGGGACCCCGTGGGCACCGGCACGGGTGGCAGCGCGGGCGGGCGGCGACGGGCACCTACGGTTGAGTCCGGCGGGGGCCCTGTTGGCGGCGGCGGGCGGCAGCGGCGCCGCCAGCATCTCGGGCTTGACGGCGACGGCGTCGGCGCGCTCGGGCCCGCAGAGCCCGCCCAGCGGCGCCGCCTTCTCCAGCGCCGGCAGCAGCTGGTCCAGCTGCTCCAGCTCGGCGGCGAACTGCGGAAGGAGACGGAGACGGAGGGTCGGGCACCGGCCGCGGCGGCGCCGGTGCCCCCCGGGCTCTGCTACCGATGGGGGTTTTGCTCCAGGAAAGCCCCATTCCTTTGCCAGGGTTTGCTCCGGATTGGAGAGGGAAAGGGAGAGCCGTGCAGAACGCCTGGATTTTTGCAAAATGAAAGGAGGGCGAGCGGCTGCCTCCATCCCAGCAAGGGAAAGCTGCTAGCGCGGATAGCGCGGTTGGGTTTCCGCACGGATCCAAGGACTCCGGGCAGGATCCGAGCAGGAACGTGCTGGGGCGGATCCCGCATGTCGAACGCCGCGACGCTATCGTGGGCGTCGCGGGATCCGCGTGTGCGGCAGAGCCCCAGCGGTTCCCATGAAGATCTCGCACTTCCATCGCTCCCTGCTTTCCCTCCCGAGGGAAGGGCTCTGTCCTGCTGCCGAAAGCGGAAGCGTAAAGATACCGAAAACCCCCAAACCCGGGATCTTACGAGGCAACGTGGCCTGCAGGGAGGTTTCCTCCTGCTCTAGCTGGGCTTCAGCTCGGCCTTGAAGCAGAAGGACCAAGAGCCCTTCCACAACCCTCCTTCACGTTCATATATGTATTCTTAACTCTCGCAAATCCTATTCGCAAAATCCAGCTCTTTTCCAAGTCCTATCCGAGCATTTCTTGAGGGACAGGAGCCTCCGGGAGGCTCCGGGTTCCGAGCGAGCTCGAGGCATCGCCGCAAGATGGACCCGGTGGGGCGACGATGCCGCGGCTGAGCCGTGACGCTGCTCCCGCTCCGCGATCCCACGACTGGCAACTGCCCTGGATCTCACTGGGAAGGGCAGCCCTCCCAACAGAAACCACGTGGATGCGGAGCAGGAGCTCACTCCGAGCGTGCCTGATGGATGCTCCAAGCTGCTTCCAGCCTCTGGTAACTCTTTGGAAGCGCTCCGGACCGGGAGCGATGCTCGGAAAAGCGGAGCTCCCGATGAGCCGAAAGCGGCTCCTGAAGGGGCGAGGGGCTTATGAACAGCCCCGGGCTCCGAGGCTGGCTCGCTTCCCTGCCGGACAATGCGGCCAGTCGATGTTGGGATAACGGCATTTTTGGAGCCTTCTTGGAAAAATAACAAATAAAGGGGGAAGGGGGACTGCGAGCTCCAACGCTCCTCCCCAGACAGCCCCGGCTTGGCCAGTGTCCTCCTCATCCGGTGGCAATTCCCAACATCCCAGACAGCAGATCTCCAATGGGGATGATGCTGGGGAAAGGACTCCCCAACGCATCTAGCGAGCAGATCCCGCTGGGAAAGCAGAGCCCATTGTGGAAAAAGGGAGCGGGTTGGACTCCCGCTCTCCCACAGGACCGGCCGGGATGTGCAGGGAATGGAGCCCTTATTCCCACCCTCCCTGTGCATCCGCCGTGCGAGCGCTCCGCTGTTATCCCGTATCTCAGCCCGGCAGCAGCGGCTCCACACGGGCTATCGGGCCCGCTCCCGTGTCAGCCCCGCTGGCCTGTTTGCTTAGGAGGGATTAGGCTGCCTTATTCCCGCTGCCATCGCGTCCGGCTTTCAAAAAGAAGGAATCTCTCCCGTCGGGGCCGCGCGGCATGCATATTTATACGCCCCAATCTCCCCGGCAGAGATCTGTTGCTGGATTATTCCGTTTAATAACACCGCTGGGACGACTAAAAGCCTCGTACGACTGCTAAGCTCGGCTGATGGGAGGGCAACGGCGTGAAAATACCCGAGGCCGCGAGCCCCCGAGGTGGCCAAATTAAGGGCTTGCAAGGGGCAAGGCGCTCTCCTCCGGCTTCCTCCACCTCCTACCTCTGCACGTGGAGCGGAGGGAGCAGCGGGAGCCACCTCGGCACCGGGGCCGCTCACCTGGCCCTGCGACTCCAGCTTGACGTCCTCGGCGGCGGGCGGCTTGGCCAGCGGCGCCGGGGCCGTGTTGCACGCGTCCATCTGCTCCGTCTTCTCCACCTTCACCTTGACGTCGTCCAGGCTGAGGGCCGGCGCCGCGGCCAGCTCCTTCTCGTCCTTGTCCAGCAGGTAGCGCAGGAGCTGGTGATCCTTGACGTCCTTCTTCTTCAAGGCGTCGGGCTCCAGCTTGACGTCCGGCGCGGCGGGCGGCGGGGCGGCGGCGGCGGCGGCGCTGGGGGCCGCGTCCTTCTTGTCGTGCTCCATGGCCAACGTGGTGATGTCCGAGGGGCTGCCCTCCTGCAGGAGCCGGTGCAGGATCTTGTGGCGCTCGGTGAGCGAGCTGTGCGACGAGGGGCAGGTGCCGCTCGGGGCGCTGGCGCCGGTGCCGGCGCACACCAGCGAGTCCTTGCAGCTGGTGTCGGCGTCGGCGTGCCGCAGCTGCTGCTCCGCCGTGCTGGCCAGCAGCTGCACCAGCTTGTGGCTGGGGCCCTGCGCGCACTTGCCCTCGCCCTCGGCGAGCCGCTCGCCGCCGTGCAGCAGCCCCGAGTCCAGCGCTTTGCCGTCGCCCGACGCGCCGCCGCCGCCGCCGTCCGCCTGGATCATCTCGCTGAGGATGGAGGCGATCTCCTTGCTGTCCTTGGCCTCGGCCTTGGGCGGCTGCGCGCCCAGGCGGCCCGGCGAGCCCTGCGCGCTGAGCTGCCGCAGCGGCGGCGGCGGCGGCGTCGCGTAGCCCACGGGCGCCCCGGGGCCCTCGCCCAGCCCCGCCATGGCGGCGAGCGGCGCGCCGGAGAAGGGCCGCCCGCCGCAGCCGCCGCCGCCGCCGGCCATCCCCACCGGGGAGTGCATGGCGGGCACGCCGGGGGAGAAGGGGTTGTTGCCGGGTCCTCGCGGCCTCGCTGCCAGGCCCGGGCTCACGCGGTGCCTCGGGGACATGAACTGCGGCGGGGTGATGCCCGGGCTGCTCATGGGGGAGCTGTTGAGGTTCAACGTGTGGTTACTGTTCTGGGGACCGGCTTGTCCCTGGCTTAAGGCAACGTTGGCTCCCATCTGGTTCCCGGGCGAGCAGCCGAAGGGCGTCTGGCCGGCGCCGGAGCTGCTGCCGTGGAGGCCGGGGGCCGGCGGCTGCGCGACGTTGCTCGCCATCATGCTGCCGTTGGACGGCGGGAGGGAGGGCGGCAGGGCCAGGCCCTGGCCCGGGGAGACGCTGGCGTTCAGCGAGGGGCTCACGCGCGGCAGCGGCAGCCCCGAGTTGCTGTTCTCCTGCGGGGACAGCATGCCGTGATCCCTGCGGGAAACAGCGGCGAAGGAGAGGTCACGCGGAGCCTTGTCCAAGCCCTCGGCTGCTCCTGCCCTCTCTGCATCTCCATGAAGCCTGGAGAGCAGGAGCTTGCAGGCACTGCTGCAGTCAGATATCCCCCTTCCAGCCCTTCTTTCGGAGGCTGCTCCTGCCCTCTCTGCATCTCTTTTCAGTGGTGGCCACTGATAGGACTAGAGGAAATGGCCGGAAACTGAAACACCAAAAATTCCATAGGAACTTAAGGCAAATTTTCTTAACAGTGGGGGTGACAGAGCCCTGGAACAGGCTGCCCAGAGAGGTTGTGGAGTCTCCTTCTCTGGAGATCTTCAAACCCGCTTGGACGCAGTCCTGTGCCACGTGCTCTAGGTGACCCTGCGTGTGCAGGGGGGTTGGACTAGACGATCTCTAGAGGTCCCTTCCAACCCTAAGCATTCTATGATTCTATGATTCTATGATCTCCATGAAGCCTGGAGGGCAGGAGCTTGCAGGCACCGCTGCGGTCAGACATCCCCCTTCCAGCCCTTCTTTCTGATCCAATTCTGGAGCTTGGAGGGGAGAGGCAGCCCCAAAGCCTCCCCAGAACCATAACCCAACTCAGGAGCACGGCAGCTCACCGGCTGCATCCCGGCAACGTCACCGACGCTCCAGCAGGAAGACCATGCCGCGAGCGCTCCCCTCCAACCCAGCCTCCCCAACGCAGTCCAGCTCCACGGACTCGGCTCGCCCGGTTCTACCTGTTCTCCAGAGCCTCTCCCTCCTGAAATATTTTGAGGAGGTTCTCCAGGGCAAGGCACGCGGCCGCAGCACGCCGTGCCAAGGGGGGCCTGCCTTGGCCTGCCGCCGCCCGGGGCTCACCTGTCGATGACGTGGATGCCCATGATGAAGGGCTGCATCTCCGGGCTGGACGGGTAGCAGAGCTTGCACTTGGTGTGGGCGCTGAGGACCGTTCCGTCGCTCAGGGTGAAGCGGTACGAGGGGCTGAAGGCCGTGCCACGCGTCATCACTGGGGGACAAAAGCAGAAATCCGCCCCCGTTAGCGATTCGGAGGGAGGCTGTGACGGCCCGCAAGCGTCGGGAGGAGGATGGAAAGGGCAAAACGGGCCCCAAAGGCAGAAGAGACCCTGAGCTCTGCTTGGAGCAGCACTGGGGCAAGACAGCAGCACCCTGACAGGCACAGCTGTATCCTGGGCATGTTGACCAACCCCTTGGATTCAGCCTTGGATATTTTGCAGCTCTGCAGGGTTCACACTCCAGGGATGGAGTTTGGATAAGACAAGGGAAGGAAAAAAAAATAAACAGTGCGTTCAGCTCAGTGCAATGCCCAAGCTTGGCCTGCAGGAGTTTGTCTTGGTCCTGCCTTCCCCGGAGGGCGCAGAGAAACCTCTCGGCTGGCACGAGGGCAGCGGCAGATCCGCAGGCTCCTCTCCAGCCCGAGCAGCTCTTTCCGTGTTACCCGGCCATTTCACTCCTGCCTCTGGCACTTTGCCATGATTATTGTGGCCTTTGGGGTGTTTTGTCCTCCCGGGAAGCGCTCGGGCAGGGGTGAGGACGGCATTCCCGAGCGGAGGAGCCCGTTACCTTCTTGGAAGAGCTGCTTGGCGTAGGACGGCTCCCTGCCCTGCGGCTGGAAGAAGGCGTAGATGCACTTGCGCACCAGGTCTTCCCAGCCCGTCCTGCCGGCCGCTCGCAGGGAGCTGGTGTCGATGGAGATGATTTTACCTGGATGAGGAGAGAGGAGCCGCGTTAGCCCCGCGCGAGGAGGCCACACGGCACAACCAGGCCTGCAAAAACGGGCACGGGAAGAGCTGGAGCTCGGGGGACCAGGGTGCAATCCTCGTGGGTAACGCTGTTGTTTCCAGGGGACAGACAGCCCTCGCATCCATACACAGCTCCAAGCCTGACACAAACCACCCGCCACCCCCGTTGACAGCGGCCACGGCAGGGGATGGACGGACGCACGGCCCGCGAGCGGCCGGCGCGCGCTGGCGCTCTTCCAGCTCGCCGAACCCAGCATTCCGCAGCCCCCGGGATCCGCGATGCCGACGGGAGCGCGATGCGGCCGGGACCCTCGGGCTGAGCCCCGCCACCACCTTACCTGTGGTGTCCTGCTTGGTCACGAAGGACTCGGAGGGGGCGACGGCGGCGGGCCGAGGCAACCTCCTCGCGATGCAGATCAGGCAGGACTGGAAATCTGCCAAAAGCAAGCGAGGAGGAACAGCAGAGTTAGATGTTACAGCTACCGCTCGCAGGTCAAAATTTTAATTAAAATAACGCCGCCGTGCTCGAGTGCCACGTCCCGCCCTGGAAGGGTTTACCCCGAGCAACCGCCCGGGCCTTCAAAGCAAGCAGGCTGGCTCGAAACCCGGGGTTTGCTGCAAGAGAGACGTTTCCAGCGCCGGGAGAAATTAATTGCAAAGGCTTTTCGGCTCTGGCAGCGTCGCACAATAAAAGTCAGCGCTAAAAGCCAGCGACTGTCAGCTTCAGGCAAAGAATTTGGTCGTAAAATACCGTAATTTATTCCTTCCAGTCATGATCTCTCGTGTAAACCGCAGTGGATTAATTCAGCTAATGCACTGGAAAATAATAGCTGGTATCCAGAGCTGGGAGCAAGGGCGCTTGTGGGAGAGCGTCCGCGCTCTCCTGTGCGGAGGTCCCACGTGCTGAGGAAGCCCTGCCTATCCCAAGCCCCCAATTTGAGCACCAAGGAGAAGTTTCCATATGGAATGACATTTGGGGATGCTCAAATGGAGAGCAGGCACAGGCGCCTGGAGCAGGATCGTGCTCGGTGGCAAAGCCGTGGCCAGCGCCAGCCTTTTGGTGACGGCAAAATCCCCATCCCGCTCCCCACGGTGGCTTTTCCCATCTCGGAGCCCATCCCAGCATTTTGCTTTGAGCGAGGCCGTGGGGAAGCCGGCGGGATCGCGGCGGGATCGCGGCCGGACGCCGCGCGCGCCGGGCGGGACGCGGCGGCGGCCGCCCTACCTTCGCCTTCCTCCTTGAAGGACTTGGGCTGGGACACGGTGAAGCACTGCATGACCTCGTAGCGCTGCCGAGCCTCCTGGTTCTCCGCGCCCGCCTCGTCCGGCGGCCGGATCAGCATCCGGCAGCTGAACGTGTGGCTGTTGCGTCTCGTCGCTTCCTGGGGCCACGGCACTCCGTTCACTGCGCGGGAATGCGGAAAGGAGGGTTAGGGGCTGCCACCGAGCGCGCGCGGACGGATTTCCCGGAGACCCGGGGACGCCTCTGGGAAAGGGATGGGGGAAAAGAAGGAAGGAGCCCCGAGCACGTTGCCTCCTCTCATTTCCGCAGCCGAGGGGAAGGTCCCTGCGGAGCAGCAAGACCTCGAGGTGCCCGTGCGAGCACCCACGTCACGTGTGGGGAGGGCAACGTGGCCCTAAAACAGCGCTCGACTTTCAGACCCGGCGTTGGAGCTCACACCCCAGAGCGAGGGGAAAAACAGCGGCAACCGAAACAATCTGCGGAGTTTGTCTGGCTGCTCCGGAATTGCAGAACTCTGGAATTCAAACCACTTTTTTTTTTTTTGGCGAGGCTTGCAGAATTGGCTTTGATTTTTCCATATAACTTTGTCTTCTCCATAATTTCCCTTGCACCAATTTAAAGGCAGATCGTGCTGACGCTCTAGCAAATCTCTTCGGGGATGTCTGTATTCACACCCAGTGATTTTGCCACCAGCAGGCTATGAAGCTTTCAAATAAACTGACCTACCAGAAGAGCTGAGGGACTCAAGACATCCAAGTGAAGGCAAAAACCAGCTGTTCACAACCTCAGCCTGGGTAACCACAGGGCTCAGACCAAACCAGGCTCAACGTAACGAGCGCCTGTGAATCTGGGGGCTGAGGCTCAAGACATCCTCATCTTCTGCAACTCGTTCTTCTGCATGAATTTGTTTTCTGCACTGCAGGATCCTCTTTTGAGTCCACCAAGGATCCCCACATCGAGTCCAGGAGGAAAAGCTTGGGCTTTGGTGGCCTCCAGCACCACAGATGTGCCTCCACCTCGGTGTACATCCCGCATCACTGCTCTCCGTGTCTTGTGGTCACACTGATTGGTGTCTTCTGCTGGCAGGGCCACCATGTGGGCTCGATGTCACCCACAGGTCCTGCTGTCACCCTGTTGACTCTAACCTACCTGGGGAAGAAGCTGCTCTGTCCTGCTGACACCTCCACCAGTGCTGCAGCTGGAGCTCCCCTGCGTGAGCTGGGACCTGCATTGAACCCTGATCCAAGCCAACGCCTCAAAACCCTCCTTAGGAAAAGCCCGAGGACTCCGAGGAGTTTTTCCCGGAGCAGACGGGCAGCTCTGCGGCTCCAAGGTCGGTGCTCTGGGAAATCCGCAGCGTCTTGGCTCACGAAGCCTGGAGGACGTCGCGCCGGAGTCGAGGCTCCGGAACACGCGTGTTTCCCAAAACGCCCGGGTTTTGGGGCTGCGGAGCCAGGGCAGCTTCCTGTCGGGAGCTGAACCCCGGTGCCGTGGAGCAAGGACGGGGATGTGAGAAAGGAGCGCGAACGCTCACGAAGCGACAGGCAAACGCTCCCTTGGGGTGAACGATGACGCCGAGTCCTCCAGTGCTGTCCACTGGCTTCCCAGCTACTGCAGCCGCTATTTCCTCACAAACTAGTATCAGTTTTCTCCTTAGGGGCTGTTTCTAACTTGGGAAAGGTTTATGGATCATCCTCTGGGTTGTACTTGCAGCCATCGCAAACCATGCAAACCCGCCCATCGCTGCAACGCTGCCCTCGCTGGGGCAGGAACAGCCTCCAGAAATCCATCGAGCAACAAATTCCCGACTCCCGCCTGCTGCTCCCAGGACACCATCCCCAGACCAACGCGCACGGGCCCTCGAACCCTACGAACGCGCCGGAGCTTCCCAGTGCCGGAGCCGAGCGCTTCCAAGAGCCAACCCCCCGGGAGCTCAACCTTCAGCACACTGGGAAAACCCAAAGGCGCAAGCGGAGCCAAAGCATCTCCCCCGGATGGGGACAGGAGGATGCGGGAGCGTGTCCTTACCGAGGGACTTGGGCAGCAGGTTCTTGACGAACTCGGCGTGGTCGCCCACGTGCAGGATGCTGTAGACGCTGGTGTTCATGAGCTCCTCCTGGTTGTAGCCCAGGTAGCCGGTGACGTTCTCGGAGACGAAGACGATGCGGCCCTCGCGGTTCACCACGAAGAAGAAGCCGTCCAGGGCCTGCAAGAAGGGGGCAGAGCGGTGAGGGCGCCGGGGCCCTGCTCCCGAGCGGGATCCCGCACCCGCTCCGGCCGGAGGAACCTGCAAAGCGCAAGGGGGGAAACCACCAAACTTCTAAAAAATGGGATTTTGCTGCAGAGCGACATGAAGTGCGAGAAACAGGAAGCGTTTGAAAAATAAATAAAAGGGGGTGAAAAAGAGGAGAAATCCTTTGTGGAAACGGTTCTGGCAGATCCGCTGCAATTTGCCGTGTTCGCCGCTGTTGCCAAGACGACGGCGCGTGGCGCTCCGGGCGCCCGGAACGGAGCCGGGCTCCTGCGGCGCCGCTGCCGCTTCCCCCGTTCCCCCCACGGCCCCCCAGGCCCCTCTCAGCAAAGGTGACCCCGTGAATTGGAGTATTTCAGCGAGGAAAAAGAGCTCAGGTGCAAATCCTTGTGCCAGGGTGCAAACCCCTGTGGTGCCAGGGTGCAAACCCTTGTGCCAGGGTGCAAATCCTTGTGTCAGGGTGCAAACCCTTGTGCTTGAGTGCAAACCCTTTTGCCAAGGTGCAAACCCATGCAGTGCTCAGGTGCAAACCCTCCTGTGTGGGTGCAAACCTCTGTGGTGCCAGGGTGCAAACCCTTGTGCTTGGGTGCAAACCCTTTTGCCAAGGTGCAAACCCATGCAGTGCTCAGGTGCAAATGCTTGTGCCAGGGTGCAAATCCTTGTGCCAGGGTGCAAACTCCTGGGGTGCCAGGGTGCAAACCCTTCTGCTTAGGTGCAAACCCTTGTGTCAGGGTGCAAACCCCTTGCAATGCTCAGGTGCAAACCCTCACGTGTGGGTGCAAACCCTGGTAGTGCCAGGGTGCAAACCCATGCAGTGCTCAGGTGCAAATCCTTGTGCCAGGGTGCAAATCCCTGTGGTGCCAGGGTGCAAACCCTTGTGCCAAGGTGCAAACCCCTGTGGTGCCAGGGTGCAAACCCTTGTGCCAGGGTGCAAATCCTTGTGTCAGGGTGCAAACTCCTGTGGTGCCAGGGTGCAAACCCTTCTGCTTAGGTGCAAACCCTTGTGGTGCCAGGGTGCAAACCCCTTGCAATGCTCAGGTGCAAACCCTCACGTGTGGGTGCAAACCCTTGTGGTGCCAGGGTGCAAACCCCTTGCAATGCTCAGGTGCAAACCCTTGCGCTTGGGTGCAAACCCTTGTGCCAAGGTGCAAACCCCTGTGGTGCCAGGGTGCAAATCCTTGTGCTTTGGGTGCAAACCCTCGTGTCAGGGTGCAAATCCTGTGTCAGGGTGCAAACTCTTGTGTCAGGGTGCAAACCCCTTGCAATGCTCAGGTGCAAACCCTGACATGTGGGTGCAAACCCTTGTGTCAGGGTGCACACCCCTTGAAATGCTCAGGTACAAACCCTTGTGCCCAGGTGCAAACCTCTGTGGTACCTGGGTGCAAATCCTTGTGCCTGGGTGAAAACCCTTGTGACCGGGTGGAAACCACTGTGGTACCTGGGTGGAAATCCTTGTGCTCAGGTGCAAATCCTGTGTCAGGGTGCAAACCCCTTGCAGTGCTCAGGTACAAACCCTTGTGCCCAGGTGCAAACCCCTGTGGTACCTGGGTGCAAATCCTTGTGCCCAGGTGCAAATCCTGTGTCAGGGTGCAAACCCCTTGCAGTGCTCAGGGGCAAACCCTCATGTGTGGGTGCAAACCCTTGTGGTGCCAGGGTGCAAATCCTTGTTGCTTGGGTGCAAACCCTTGTGCCAGGGTGCAAACCCTTACAGTGCTTGGGTGCAAACCCGTCCAGGGCTCAGCTGCAAACCCTCGTGCCTGGGTACAAACTCCTGTGGTACCAGGGTGCAAACCCTCGTGCCCAGGTGCAAACTCCTGTGGTGCCAGGGCGTAAATCCTTGTGCCCAGGGTGCAAACTCTTGCACTGCTCAGGTGCAAATCCTCATTCTGAGGTGCAAACCCCTGTGGTAGCAGGGTGTAAACCCTTGTGCCCGGGTGCAAACCCTTGCAGTGCTCAGGTGCCAGCTCTTGGGTGCAAACCCTCAGGGTGCCTGCGTACAACAGCTCATGCGTGGGTGCAAACCCTCGTGGCTGGATGCAAATCCTCGCTGCGCCCGGGTGCAACATCCTCTGAGCAACCCTCACCTGCAGCTCGGTTTGGGGAGGACGGATGGGGCAATGGGAAGGGGGTGTTCGGAGGCAAATCCAAGCAGGAATAGGGTGAATTTGCAAGCATGACTCTGTGCACGTAATGCCCCGAGCTGCCTGGGGACGGGCTCTGCCCCAGCACCCGGGCAGGAAAATGCCACACCAGCAGCAACGTTGCTCTGCATTAAGCGCCCCTCTGCAGTTTAAAACACTTAAAATTACTTTCTTTGTGCTGTTCATGGATGTCCCAACCAAGACGAAAGGTCAAGAGGCAGAAAACTTCCCTGAAAATAAACGCTGGGCTCTTCAGAGAACCAGGGCTTCACCGGCGCCTTCCCAAGATTCCGCCCCAACTCCAACACCTTGCTCCATGCTGCAGCTGCTCTTTAGATAGATATGCAAAATGATGCATCTATATAATGCAGGAAACTTCTCCCAAATGGGGAAAATATTCCTGCAGAGAAGGCCGAAGTTTCCTTGTGGGTCAAACCAAGTTGGAGCAAGGTGGTTTTGGCACAACCGGCACCTCCGGCGCCGCCTCCTGCACTGCTGCCAGGAGGAGGCCCATTACCAGATCAGCCCTTGGTGGGTATAAATAACAGCTTTTCAGGATGATTTATAGGTGTAAATAATAATTGGGATCTAAAGGCGTATTTCAATCAGCTGGAGTGCTTATTTGCAAAGCAGCCTTTGCAGAACAGCAGCGCCCTTGTGCTCTTCCCTGCCGAGCCGACGCGCCGGCACCCGGCAATCCAGCCCCGGCGCTTGCTTATTCCACCCGTTTCCTCCTCTCCGTAACGACCACAAGGTTTTTGGGTGCCGTTTGCCATCGCCGGGTCGGCCCGGGTGCTCTCCGAAGCATCCAGCCCCTGCTCTGCGCCTTGGCCAAAGGCTCCAGCAGCGCCGTCGCATCCGGATCCTGCATCTTCCCACGTTGCGCCGCACGCTGCGGATCGGGCACCTTTGAGGACACGACTCTGGCTGGGTGTTTGGGCCCTGCTCCTCAGCCCTGCTGCTTCCAGGCCTCGCTCCCGGGACAATTTTGGCTGTTTGGCATCACCAAACGCAGCCTCCGACTCCTTCTCCCAAAAAACCCCACGCTGCTTTTCACCTCCCGGTTATTTACTGGGCTCCGAGTGGAAATGGCAGGGTAAATCTATGGGCTGTTATATGCCAGCAATTATGCTATTAGAGGTAATTACGTGAAACGGATTATTAGCCCGTGCTCTTTTGGTCTCCAAACCTGCAATTTTATAAAGCGCTCGAAAGCAAGCGAGGTCCCGCTGGGAAGGTCCCGCCGAACGCTGCCGGATTTATCAAGCCCCTTTGCAGCTTGGTGCAAATAATATATATAAAATATGATAGAAAAATGAAATAATCTGCTTAAGCAGCGGCCAAGCACCTACCTCCAGCAGCAGCGGCCCCAGCGACTCCTTCTCGATCACTCCTTGGCTGCTGGATGAGATGTCCGACTTCTGCACCTCGTCGTCGGCCGCTTTCTCTGCAGCAAAGGAAAAGGCAGGTTTGAGGCCGGGGAACCGGCTCTTCCCATGGGATCGCCACTGGGAGCTGGCAAAAATATTGGGACCAAACTGGCTTTTCCCAATGTCGAGTTGCTCCGAGGACACGAGTCCGAGAGGCTTCTGCGGTTTCCTTTAATCCCCTGGCCTAGGGAGGGGGAAAGAAGCTGGGAGAAAGAGTTAATGTCATTTTTAATCACAGAAAAATGTAGGTTTTGGTGATTCAATGAGCTGGGGCCACCATGAAGGCAGTCAGACACCGAAGCTGCAAAAATCATGGCAAAAGGGTGCCCTGGTTTTCCAACACCCAGCAGGATTTACAGGTGCCTCCAAAGTCTAAGGCAGTTGTGGTCCCTGGCAGGCCGAAAAATCACATCACTGATGTGAAAAATGCCCAGAAAATTAAGTTTCTTATCAAATAGTCCCCAAATCAGGACTGTTATTTGCATTTCCTCACTGCAAAGGTTGTTAAGGTATTTCATCGTGCAGCGACCTTAGACCACTGCCAAAGGCTGTTTTAATCCCCAATTCTAGGAGAAATGTTTGCTTTTCATGTCAGAAGACTGAAAATCCCTTGAGTTTTCCAAGAAAAAAAAAAAAGGAGGAAAAAAGAGAAGAGAAATGAACAACCTGAAGGAAACAGTGTCCCCGCAGCAGGACCTTGCCTGGATCTGAGCTGGGCGCTGGGACACTGAGTTAATTGAAAGGGGAGGTGATTTTGTGAAGACCCAGGTCATCAACCGTCCCTGTAGCTGTGTCACCTGCAGGAGCCATGCAGGGAATTTAAAGAAAAAAAAAACATGGAAAAAAGCAATCTGGAAAAGAAAATGGAAAAAAAAGCACCCGCAAAGAGTTGCTTGCTGTCGCGCGGAGCCTCCCTGGAAGCTGCGGATTTAATCACGGCCCAAAGCACCGCGCTCAGAAACACGGAATCCGCCCGGCCGAGAACACGCAAAGCCGTGTTCATCCATCAACGCGATTCCCAGGTGGAACACCGGGCACGCATCAAGGTTAAAATTGTGATTTCAAGGTACCTTTCAACCGTACCAGCTAAAGATACAAGAGACCAGCGTTTGTGTTAACAGAATCGGGTTGATTTTTCCCTTCCGCTTCCCCGGAAAGGCCTTCCAAGCGAATATTCCCAAACCAGGACAACGTCCCACCGTGTTTCAGTGCAATCCACCAAGCGGAGGTGACGGCAGCAAGACGGTTCCTACCAGCACGAGGGCTGGAGCCTCCGACCCCGACAAGCCAACGCTTGGGAACGGCCATGTCGGGCTGGTAACGACCTGGCTCTGCGGTAGGTCCTCAATCTGGCGATGGAAACCACCTCTGGCAACACCACCCAAGTGTCTACATTGACAACAGCGTTGTATCAACAGTTATATCAACAGTTATCAACAGACAACAGTCATAGCTCCTAACAGTTCTCCAGGGTGGGACGGTCCAGCGAGGACTTCTTGTTTTCTAGTGGTTACTGTTCTCCGGAGCTGCTCTCCTCAATCTGCAGGAGGATCCCGTGAGGTTATCAGAGCGACCCGTGACTCAACCTCATGTCCCAAGTCCCTGGAAATCACCCTGCTCCGATGATGTTTGCCTGGGTGGAAACAGCCTCATAAATGTGAGCTTGGATCATATCCATCATTTTAGCTTGCCTTTGTCAAGAACTTGTGCCTTTCTACCTCTCTGGAGAAAAATGAACTTGGGAAAGGAACTAATCGATGAAGAGCAGAGCTAACCAGGTCTGGGTGTCTTCTAGACTACGTGTTTCATCTCCTGCTCTCTGCCCATTACCTTGCTGAAGACTTTCTCCATGCACTGACCAGCCACAGACCTCCTGGCAAACACAACATATGACCAAACAGTCATTAATTCTTTAAGAATAGGTCATCAGCAAACACAAAATGCCCAGAGATGGTGCAGATTTCCTCCTGCACGCCGCTGCACCATCATGTTTTGGTTGCTCTCCTTCTCCATGGAGAGAATACGACTCTTACAGGCAATAAGTCCATTATTTTTGTCGTGTACCTACACATTAACGGGCACAACCACTTCGTTCCTTCGGCCTACACAATGCAACTGCATGGAGACAGACCAGTTTAATGCATCTGACTCTTTCTGCAAACAACACAAAACCAACACGTTGGAGCCCTGCGTTCCCCCTAACCGACGGCTACGCGCTCGAGTAAGTGGCCATCTATGACCTCCTTCCAGCCGAGGAGCTCGGGGAGGCCGCCCCGTCGCTTCCCTGGAAAAAGCCGGAGGCAGAAATCACCATTAAAGCTGCTATTTGACAGCTGCAGAGCGGAGGCGGAACCTGCTCGGCTTTTCCAGGCCTTGCTGGAGCACGTGAGTTCGTTACCAGCCTCTCGGTAATGAGAAGCTCTAACACCTACAGCTTGGGCCCAAGGCAGCAACCTCTGCTCCGACCCATTCCTTGGCCAGCTCCGTGTGGAAAAACCTGGATTTTTACTTGCCCAACACGCCAGCAGCAAAGGAGAGCCCGCTGCCCTCAAAACAGACGGAAAAGGTGCTTCTTTCTGCCTTCACACCTCTCGGAGTTAAACATTAATGGAGGGTAGATGTCTTAAGCGAAAAAGGCTGCTTGTCTGAACAATGTCAGGAAAAATTATACGGTGCCGACCGAATGCAAAATTAATGAGCGCTGAACGCTGACAGGAGGACAGGACGGAGGAGCTCCGAGATCCAGCGGGTGGAAGGGAATAAAGGAATAAAGGGAGGAGAAAAACTTTCATCTCCAGCTGCAGGATTTAATGAGTTCCCCCCAAAACGGTGTCAGGGCGGATCTGCGGAGAGGAGAGCGCAGGCGGCTCCCCCTCGGCGCTGGCGTAGCCTCCGTTCTCCTCCTGCAGGCACAAACTGCGTTACAACACGGCTTTAATGAGCCGATTTAATTAATTTTGCAAAGAATTAGACCGACTGTCTGTTCCCGGATCCCGAAGCTGCATCCCGCACGCTGGAGCCCACCAGAAGTTGCTATGAAAAATGCAGCGGTGCCAAGCGCCGGGCGCGTCGCGGGGAGCCGGTGCTTCCCGGTGGCTCCCGAAGCGCCGGCTCCTCTCCCCAGGCACTATCCCTGTGCCTCCCGTCTGTCCCTGCTCGCTTGCAAATGGAAAAACTGGCAACCTGGAAGCACGGAGGGGATGGGGCGCCGCACGGAGAGCAGCGCTCGCTCGGTCCGTGGATGCAACCGCGGCTCCAGGCAATGGGATGGCCCTGCGGGGCCAGGGACAACCTGGGGACCGGGATGATGCTGCTTTTTTTGGTAGATCTGCCCAGATCCTGCTCAGTTTCAGCCTCTCAAAGGAGCTTTGAATCTTTGTGTGCAACCCCTACGCCAACCTCAACCCCCTGGAGCTTCCCAGCTCTCAGGGCCCGGGGGGCAAAGGGCTAAGAGGCCACTTGGCTCAAACCTCAATCATCTTGAGGGTCTTTTCCAACCATAATGACCCTAAGATCCGTTTTGGTGCCCATCCCCAGGAAAGGGCCCGGGGACGCGCGATGCCGGGGGACGCGCGGCGGGCGAGCTCCGCTCCCGGCGTTCCCCTTCCAGCGCCGCTCTCCGTAGCGCGGACTCCGTGATTTAGAAGGCAGTTAGCCGAGGCTGGCAGCTCAATTAATTACGGCACGCACGTCCTGGGATGCAGGCGGGAAGCTGCCCAAACTGCAAGGGCAGAAAGAGGAGCTCCAACATCACCTCCAGGCTCCCGGCGGCGCCCGCGGCTTGGCCGCGCTCCAGGCCCAGCGCTCCGTCCTCCGGCTCCGGCTCCTCTCTCAGCGCTGCAAAACGCCCCGGGATGAAACGGGGCCGCCCGGAGGTGCCCGCGCTCCAGCTCTGCTGCTTCCAGGGATTCATCCAGCCCCTCCGAGGGCGAGGGGGAAGCGCTTCCCTATGGATGAGCCTCGCTCCTTGGGAACACTTAGATCATTGCCATTGCCTAGGGCAGGCAAACCTGCAAACATCCCTCTCCAGAAAGGACAAGGTGGCCCAGGAAAAAGGACATTCCGGGAAGGGGGTTTTTCCCCCTCATTTTCTGCCCTTCTTAAAAACGAGGCAGAATCAAGCAAAAAAAGAGGAGCTAATGCACCACAGCAGAAGGCAGGAGGAGGAGTCTTTTCTACAGGTGGTTTATGAGTCTCTGCATGATCCACACGCCTGTTACGTCCTATCAGATCCTTTTCTTACAGCTAGGTGCTAAAGGATTTATTAGTTCTTGACAGTGTGAGATGCTTAAAAGCTTGAGGATATAATAGCCAAATGTTCACTCGTTAAAATAAAGGCAACGTTTGGAGAGGCCTGTGCAATTCTTAGCAGCCTCCCCCTTCCCTTTGTGCTATATTTAACCTGCCAACTCGATTAAAACTGTCAGGAGAGGAATGAGAATTTTATTGACAGGCTTCGTAGGTGGCAGGGCTCTCTAAAATAAACATATCCAGAGGATGCTCCCTGGCGTCGCCGTGCAGGCAGCGATGTTTGCAGCGCTGACCTGGGGGAGTTTGTATCCGAAATCAATCCCTGATAGCGAGCGGATTCCCGGGGATCTAGGGAGACGGGCTTCCCGACGGGATACGCAGCCTTCTGTGCCTTTCCCATCGAAACGCCTGGAGGAGAAGAGAGGCAGGGCGTGAAACTCCCGGATTCGGCTCCGAGGGGCTCTTCACGTGCCCCATCCGCGCTGGAATTGGGGCTGGGAGAGCATCACCTAAACCCACGCAACAATTCCCGCCTCCGCTTGCCGCTCCGCGTGGATCCGACGCGTTCCCCGCGCGCAGGACGCGGGAAGCAGGATCTCCACGGTGAAGATTCACCAGGTTGGAGGCCAGGGGAGCTCCTCGGAGGAGCCCATCTAACTTCCTTTTGGACACGCTGCAGAGCTCTCCAGCTTTCCAAACCACGAGACGTTTTCTCCAGCCCTTGAATGACGTTTGTGGCTCTCCTCTCCACCTTCTCTACACTCTCCCATCTCCTTTTTCTCCAGCACAGCCACCAGATCTTCCTTGTGCATTCCAGTTTTGTCCCCCCAACATCACACACGGGGTAACGATACCCAAGGGACCATTTCAGACCTCTTGGTCTTGGTCATCAGTCACGAGGACTTTCTGCTCTCCTAGGATCTCCAGATGGCTTCCAAGAGCACCATTTACCAGGGAATGGCCCATCCAGCCTTCCGGTCTATAGATGTATAACCCTGTTTGTGGCCAAACTGTGCTCTTGCGTTTCACTCATCAACCAAGAAGATCAACTTTTGGCAAAACTCGGGGACGCTTCACCTAGAGGTGACAGAGGCGATGACAACGCTCAGCCACAACCTTGGGCCACAGCGAAGACCGGCTGGGGCGTCTGGCACAACCTAGAAGACCTCGTAAGACCTCATTTGAGGAATAGTGACAGTCTGGGCCACTAAACACCAGAAAAACGGACTTAAATTGGAAGAAGGAGAGAAAAGAGGAGGAATCGCTTGAGTCTGAACCCAAGGCTGATGTGGCCAACAGTTTGGGGGTCAAGACGGAGCTCTTCTCCCAACCAACGTGGGTCATGCCGACCCCGGGGCAGAGCAACGCGGTGGCCACGGAGGAGCCCTGGGAAGACAAAGCCCAACTCCCCTTTCTGACCTCCCTTCAAGCACACAAAAGCAGGACGGCTCCAATAAAGTCGATGCGTTTGCAGCGGAGACCGCCGAGCCCGGCTGACAGCTGTAGCCTGAAGAGATTGCCATCTAATTTTAGAGTTGACACCAACCTTAATGTGGTTTTAATTAATTAATTAAAAATCCTTTAATTAATGTAAACCCCTTAAAGCGGTTTTAATTTACTCCACATCCAGGAGACATTTCCCCTTGCTCTGCTCCTCGGATGCCATTTGGCTGCTTGCTTTTGTTCTTCAACGAAACCCCAGATGTTAGACCTCAACTTCGGTTGTGCTAGACCTCAACCTTGGTTGTGTTAGACCTCAGCTTTGGTTGTGTTAGACCTCAACCTTGGTTGTGTTAGACCTCAGCTTTGGTTGTGCTAGACCTCAACCTTGGTTGTGTTAGACCTCAACCTTGGTTGTGTTAGACCTCAGCTTTGGTTAAGGTTAGACCTCAGCTTTTGTTTGTAGTGCAGGTACCGAGCAGTCTCGAGGACATAAAATCCCTTTTTTTTGGAGATCTTCCATCTTCTGACTTTGGCTTCTGCCCCCTTATGCTTCCTACCGGCCTCACGAATCTTAGTTTCTCCTGCATCCAGCCACACTTTGCACTTAAACTTCACATCCCAACTTCTCCTTCTATCCTTTGGCCCATTCCCTTTTGCACTCCTCATCTCCAGCTGAGCTTCCACTTGAGGGTCACTTCTAAGGTCCTGGGAGATTCGTTGAACTACCAAAAGTTGCACTCAAATGCCTCGAATTGAGCATCTCCCACTTACCTCCAAATTCCTTTGGAAGTGGAGGGAGAAGAGCTGTCACCTGCAGGCACCCGCCCTGGGCAGGCTTTGAAGGAAGGGGCTGAGGGGGGACACGTGAGAGCAGCAGCACCGTCCCCAGTGTCACGTCCTCCTGGGATCACTCTTCACCATTGGCCCTTCTGGACAACCCATGTCCTGTAGAGTGGCCGTCGGCTCCTGTCTTCAACCTGCTCCGCTCATCCGACCGGCTCTTACGTTCCGCCTCCAGAGCTGGGTCACCCTCATGCAACCTCTTAATAAAGGAAGGTGAGAACTTATTTCCCCAGCGAAAAATTGGGAAATATCCCCCTGTTTGGGGTTAAAGCAGCAGCGAGGATCCCGATCCGCGCTCTCCCGTGCCCCCCGCCGCGCTCCTGACCGCGGCCCAGCTCCGAGGAACGCGGCGCTGACAGGCTTCATCCGCAGCCACAGAGTTCCTAACCCAGCTGGAATCCCCTAATCTCTCCAATTTGCAGGAACCGAGGCGAGGCGGGAGGGAAAGCAGCTGATCCCGCGGGTTTCGCCGCTCCTGCCCATTTCCTGGTCCCGGCGCTGCCTCCTCTAGGACACGGCACCAGATGGGACAACCCTTATGGATCACGGATGCCTCCCAAGCGACACAGGGATCCTCAGCAACGGGGGAAAACGCTGCCCTTGGTCCCGAGACTCGCGTTTGGCCCAACGTTTTCACCAGTGATCTTTGAACAAAATCTATGAATGCTTTAAAATAAACCTCCTGCTGACGCAAAGTCAAAGGAGGAGGGTGGGATTACGCCACGGGGAGAGAGAAGAGCTGGAGTGAAGACGAGTTCAAAATAGAAAATGCAAGAACGTGCAGTTAGAGAGAGGGGGATGTTCTGACGGGAGCTGGGAACTCAACGGTGGGAATTAGCAATGGGGACCAGGAGCCGGGGAGCAGGAACCCGGGAAGTCGGACACCAGGGTCACCACCGGCGACCAGGAGCTTCTCACGGAACCACAGCAAGAAGGGATCAAGTGCAGGGCCTTTCTGGTAGCTACGGGGACGTGGCCCTGCCTTTGCTCGAGGGACCTGAGAAGGTTAATCAGAACCTGGAAATATTCCTTAAAACCCACGCACCGTGCAGGAACGTGAATTCATACAGCATCTTTCTTCACGTCACTGCGGCTTCGCCTTCACAAACCCAAGACGAAACTCAGGGCCCTACAGAAGAGGCTTCTGGCTGTCCCACCAAGGAGCTCTGAGCGCTAGAAGCTGCACAAGTTTATAATAAAATAATTCCAGGGCCAAATCCAACCATATGACAAGACAGCAGGGAAACATAATTAAAGGAAAGCCACTGACAGCCCAATGATCGCATGCAACAGAGCAGCCAAAGTCAATAATGACTTCATATACTACACTTAATTAACCTCCTATATTTACCCAAAAGGAAAATTATTTCCTCAAGTAGGTTAAAATACAAATCGGGGTAGGAGTGAATTAAGGGCTCGCTGCAACGGGGGTTGAAGCAGGGACAGGTGACAGAGAGCCCTGGTGTGCCCAAGGTCACCCGTGTTTGAGCAAGACCCCAGGTTCTGCAGAGGTGAAACCTCTGAAGAACCCCCGCGTTTATCCGAAAGGAAAAGGAGCTTCCTGCCCTCCCGCGGCAGCGTTGACGACCGGGTGTCGTCTTCTTTGCAGGTTAATGCAGTCATGTCTAGAAGCGAAGAAAAAAGCTAATTCGTCATCTACTGCCCTTCGGAAACGTCCTCTAATCAGGTCAACCCTCCGTAACGTCGCTACACGACTCAGCTGCATTGTCTGAAGATCTGGACTCTGCTTTTCCAGGTACCTGTGGGATAAATCCAGCAGCGTCACCGCTGGAAGGGGCCGTCTGGCGCTCGCGATTCCCGGCGTTGCCGTGAAAACCCTTCCACGGAGGCGACACGCGGCCCAGCAGCCCCCGAGCCCATCCTTGCTTTTGGCAGCTCCGGAGCGGATCTCCTGGGGCTTTTGGACCTGAGAGGGACAGAAACTAATAACCCGCACGCCGAGGGTCCTGGCCGGGACGAGCGATGCGCCGGCTTCCAGCTCCCTCGCGGCTCTCGGCCCCGAGTTCCCGCGGAAAAGCAACATCCTGCAGCACAGCGGGAGCAGCCGGCGGCAGCGGGCGGACACGGGAAGGACGGGGGGAAGCGGGTCCCGCCGCGGCCCGCGCTCGCTTGCAGCACGCGACGAGGTGTTTCAAGGACAACCCTCCGCGGCGGCGTGAGCTCGCGGGCAGCGTCACGAGCAGCTCGATGCTATTTGATTTATTCTATGAAGATGCTGCGTTTGCCCTCCTGCTTCGGGAGGAAATTAAGCGCCCTCTGAGCCGGGAGGGCTTTGGAGAGGAGACGGAGGGACCTCCCAAGGTTGGCGGGTCCACAGGAAGATGAGGTGTCCCCCGGCAAAGGCGGATTATGGAGGGTCTCCTTGTGCTGAAGGCACTTCCAACGCCAGGATGCTGGTGCAGCACACACCGTGCGGAGGTGCTGAAGATCAGTGCGGGTCTGATACCCACCAGAGAGCGTCGGGGGTCCCGCAAGGGGCTGGGAGCTTGGAGAGCAGCGGCACAAAGAGCAGGGTACAAAGTTCAGGCTGCAGCCCGGTCATGCTGCCTCCGCCTCTCCGATCTCCACCTGTTCTGTTTCCAGCACCCTCCAATCTCCATCTGATCCATCTCCATCATCCTCCAATCTCCATCTCCACCATTTCTCCAACCTCCATCAACATCATTCTCCAATCTCCATCTACCCCACCTCTACCATTTCTCCAGTCTCCATCTCCACCATCTCCACGATCTCCACCATCTCCACGATCTCCACCATCTCCATCTATTCTATCTCCATCACTCTCCAACCTCCATCTACCCCACCTCTACCACCTCTCCAATCTCCATCTATTCTATCATCTCCATCACTCTCCAGACTCCATCTACTCCGTCTCCACCATCTCTCCAACTTCCATCTATCCCATCTCCATCACTCTCCAACCTCCATCTGCCTCAGCTCCACCATCTCTCCAGTCTCCATCTCCATCACCTCCACGATCTCTCCAATCTCCATCTATCCCATCTCCATCACTCTCCAGACTCCATCTACCCCAGCTCCACCATCTCTCCAGTCTCCATCTCCACGATCTCTCCAATCTCCATCTATCCCATCTCCATCACTCTCCAGACTCCACCTGCTCCATCTCCACCATCTCTCCAACCTCCACCTCCACCATCTCCACAGTCTCCATCATCCTCCAGCTCCTCCTGCATCTCCAAAGCACCCCAGCCTGGGTTTGGGAGCTCCATGAGAACCAACCTGGGTCCCGCAGAAGCAGCCAGCCCGCTCCAAGGCTGTTATTTAGCAGCACATTTGGAGCTCTCTTCCCTTTGCCGAGCACCCCAGGCCCAGCTGCTTCAGCCGCCCTTTCTCCTCCTTTCCCCCGTAGGGACCGGGCTGCGACGCGGCCCGGAAAGCGGCGCGGCCCAAACCACGCGCCTCTAAATCTCCCAACTTTTGCGGGACAGATGAACGCTGAAAAATTAACTGCCTGGCCCCTTCCTCTGCTGCATTTATTGCTGTCTTGGCAGATGAATTTCAGGTTGCTGCCACAGCCGCAAACTGCTTGTTCTGCCAACTGTACATTACTAACATTGGAAGGTGGCCAAACCTAGGAATCTTTTCTAAAAGCATTTGCTTCATACTTTAAATAGCAGCCCGGCGCGCAGGGGGAGGGCTCCGCTGCTGCATGCGAGCCGTTCCCGAGCCTGCTGCTCTCCTCCGGCCTCCTCCAGCTGAAATCCAAGGGAGCTTTTGTAGGGAAAGGTGGAAAGGGAGGTGTGGAGGGGCAGCCGGGCCCCTCGAGGGAGGCGGGGGGCTGTTGTGCAGCCGGGAAACGGAGAGGATGAGGAGGAGAAGCAGAAGGACGCGGGGAGGGCAGCGCTTCTCTGCATAGTAACTGATGTAAGAGCTAACACAGAAAATTGTCTCTGCCCGCAGGACAAATGTTCCCGTGTTCAGACACATTTCTCCGACCTCCTCATGTAAAATCTGCTGCGGGAACACTGGGAAGAACTGCTGTAGGTGCAGCTCCTTCTCCGATAATTTGGTGCAGCGCCCGATCCGCCTGCGCTACGGAGCAGAGCTCTGGGAACAGCATTTTTAAGCAGTGCTCATCCCTGTTAATGTTCAGCCCCACTGTGCAGCGTCAAGAAAACGAATGAATCCCCAAACTAACGAATCCCCAAAGCGTCGCCCCGACCTGCAGGACGGCCGGGCTGAACCGGCCTCCGCTCGGGTATCCGTGTCCCGGCTCCATGGGGCTTACGGATCCTCCGGCATCCGCTCGCGCTGGATGCTCCGGCAAAGGCAACACGTGGCTGTTCGCGCTGGCCCCCGCGCCGTGCACGCGCCAGCCTCCGAGACGATGCTCAGGGGATGTTCTAACCTTCACGGGGCTCCTCGAGCATCCTTCTCGCTCACACAACTCCAGGGACCCGAACCTGAAGGTTTCAAAGGCATTTCCCTGCGTTGTCACCTACGGAACAACTTTGGGAGGAACGAGGAGCACCGAGCCCGGTGACGTGCCCTCCGGCACGCGTTTGTGCTGCTGGATGGGTGGCCCCAGGAACACGGGTGCCCTTTCCAAGCGCAAGCACAAAGTCACCTTTTTACATCGGCGCTTTAGCAGAAGCAGGGACAGAAAAGTGGAACAAACGGAGCTGTCCCCAAGCCATGTTTTTCATCGCAATTCAGTGCCCGAAACCACCAGGAGGGGATTTGCACTCTAAAGCTTCCAGACAATGAAAGTCGGGAGGCTGCAGCTTTACCTTGTTCCAACCTCTTCATCTGCTGGATCTGATCAACCGTCTTCTTCAGGATCTTGCATTTGTCGGGTTTGACACTCAGGGTGTCGATGTCCCCGATGTTTGCAGACAGCAGCTCCGCCAGCTCCTCTAAATATTTGTTCTCCTGTTCCCGTCGCCGCTTTTCATTGCTGTTAGAGACAAAAAAAAGGAGAATTAAAAGGCATGGTAATGATTTTTCCTTTGCTCAGCTCAACCTCACCTCTGCACAGGTCCTGGCTAGAGCCACCACCATGCTGTCACCTGAACACCTTTGAATCACTGGGGAATTACTCCAAGCTTTTCTCTATATTCATACATATGAAAATAAAGAAAATAATGCCAAGGAAGATGCACACGACAAGCCAAGCGCTCCCATATTCCCTTAACAAAACCAGACCTGGATGCCTCTGTCTTCCTCTCAAAAACAGTTAGAAAGCTGCACATCTTTCCCAAAGACTTCAGCCATCACGGAATTATAGCCCAAGTTGGTGTAACGAGGCTCAAAAATGTGCTAGAATCCACCAAAGTGACTCAGAATCAACAGCGACAGGGCTAAGAGGGAAAACATCCACGGGCTCAGCTTCTTCCCACCAAAAAGAGCTTTTGCTTTAGCTCCAAGTCAATTCCAGAAGGCCTAACTCCATCCCACCAACTATTCCAAAATTCTGGGAATTGAAATACAATTATTTAGGTGTTATAACACGGCTATCATGAAGGCCACTCTGGACACTGGAACATGCACTTCTGCCAAAGGTAAAGCACCAGACCCCCTCCAAAAACCTTGCCTGTCACATGAGAGAAACAAATACAATTTCCCTAACGTGCCTCCCACTAGAGCAACTACAGGATGAGATGAGAAGGGCTCAAAATGTCCACAGATGTCCACGTCACTGAATGGACTATACGTTTTCATCGTTGATAACTCACATCATTTTTCTTGCAGCCCCTGCAGCTCACTATTTTATAAAGGCCTAAAAATGCCTAAAATTTACCAGGCACCAAGAAGCTAATGAGACGCGTGTGATACGATGATGGCCTGGAAGATGTGCATCATTTCCTGGGCGTTTTATAGCATGCAAATATCTAGCAAGCATGGGGATTCCTCAAAGGACACCCAACTCATGGTGGATGATAAGTTGCCCATGAGGCAGCAGTGTGTCCTCGTGGCCAAGAAGGCCAACGGGATCCTGGGGTGCGTTAAGAAGAGCGTCTCCAGCAGGTCGAGGGATCCTGCCCTTCTACTCAGCCCTGGTGAGGCCACATCTGGAGTATTGTGTCCAGTTCTGGGCTCCACAGGACAAGAGGGATGTGGAGCTGCTGGAGAGAGTCCAGCGCAGGGCCACAAGGATGATCAGGGGCCTGGAACATCTGCCCTATGAGAGGCTGAGGGAGCTGGGCCTGTTCAGCTGGAGAAGAGAAGGCTGAGAGGGGACCTGAGCAGTGTCTAGAAGTACCTCAAGGGAGGCAGTGAGGAGGATGGTGCTGGCCTCTTTTCACTGGGGGCCACTGACAGAACTAGAGGAAACGGCCACAAACTGAAGCACCAAAAGTTCCCCAGGAACTTAAGGAAAAATTTCTTGCCAGTGAGGGTGCCAGAGCCCTGGAACAGGCTGCCCAGAGAGGTTGTGGAGTCTCCTTCTCTGGAGATCTTCAAACCCGCTTGGACGCAGTCCTGTGCCACGTGCTCTAGGTGACCCTGCGTGTGCAGGGGGCTGGACTAGATGATCTCTAGAGGTCCCTTCCAACCCTGAGCATTCTGTGATTCTGTGATTCTATGAACTCCATACCCGTGTTGAGTGTTTCGTTGTCTGGCTCATACAGGCTTCATTAAAGCAAATTCCACCCTGCTCCTCCACCTCGATTCTCCTCTTTCATGGTTTCTGCATGCAGAAACACCACGAAAACTCTACCTTGTACCCAAATACACTGCCCCGAGGGACCTACTGCACTCGGCAGGGACTGGATTATACACAAAAGAGGGAAATCTACCCCAAAAAGTGCCACCTTCCTCCCTCCCACCGTCATGTCGGGTGACGTGTTCCCATTAACACCCTGCAGCCACTCAAATGAACAAGCTGTCAGGAGACCAGCGATTTATATTTTGGATGGATTACCCCAACGAGAAGGGAGGCGAGGTGCCAAAGAACTAGGAATTCATAAGCTAAAGTGCTAGAAGTGAATTAAAAAGAACCGCAAGGAAAGTGACTGCCCAACAGTCCCCGAATCAAAGAGTGCTCAAGGTTGGGAGGGACCTCTGGGGATGATCTAATGCCACCTCCTTGCTCAAGCAGGGTCACCTAGAGCTCCTCGCACAGGAGCACGGCCAGGTTGGGAATATCTCTGCTCCGGCAAAGAGGTCCCAGCCAGGGAAGTCCAAGGGGCAGCCAAGTGCTCATCCGAGGACCGTTCTGGTTAAGGTCAAGCCCGTTCGTAGCTCCCTTTGTGAAGCAGAAAGAGCATGGAAAGAAAAAAAAAAAAGACTCTGTTGTGGGTGAGCTCATTTTATGAAGAAAAACTTAATGTCGCTGTTGCTGTGGCAACTTTCAAATTGTAGGAGGGAGAATTGGCCAATTTTCCTTACATAAAAGCATCATGAGAATATTACGGCAGTGGGCTGTTCTTCATGACTCCAAAGTAGCATCAAAAGCTCTACCTAAACCTTCCCGTTTTTAACAAAGGAGTTTGGAAATTCGTTTCGCTCCGGCCGACGTCGGAGCGGACGCTCGAGGAGGAGGAAGAGGTCCCTTCCCAGCGCTGGGAAGGCAGGAGAGCTCAGGTGCCCAGGAAAAGGGAATGCAGCACGGGAAGGAGCTGGCCACCGCCGTGGCTCCGTGGCACCGTTCCGCGTTGAGTGGCCACCCCTGCCTGCATCAGCACTCCTAAAAACACTTTTTTGGGGCTTTGCATGTGTTAAAATGTAGCTGCGTGTGGGTGAGTGATGACACTTCCCTCATCCAGAAGCTTTAGGGGGTCTGCGACCAGCTTGTCCCTTACTGTGCCACCAAGCAGAGCTCCTACATGTGCAGCCCTAAGCTTTATCGGGCCGGGAAACGAAGCGGGGGAAATTTTCCCTTCCAAAGGCAGAGAGGACACGAGGCCTCTGTCTGCACCAGGGGTGACTCGAGGGGTCCCTAATTCACCTGAGCACGGAAGGATTTGCTGGAGAGCGTCTGCAAGGAGCCCCGTGAGCCCTGCAGCTAATTCACTGCGCTCAGGAGAGAGGCGACCACCGAGAACGGCAATAAATAGAAAATCTTAAGCAAGCACTTAATGCCTCTCCCCTTACGCTCTTAGCACGCTGTAGCCTTTATACTGACGGTCGGGAATGTCGGATACAGGCTATAATTAACAAAAAGCACAAGTGGAGCTTGCTTAATGCATCGATATTCTGCAGCCACAAGCCGAACAGCTTCCCATGGAGGAGATGCACAGAGTCAGCAGCGCTGCTGCAAAAAAGCCTTCGTGCTAACAGGCTGCAGCGCAAGGGAAAAAAAGACCCAGCTGATTCACAGGGTGCCAGGAGAAGCCTGTGAACAGCAGATCACAGTCGTCCGTATCTAGGACTTCTGATTCTAAATCTGCTGGCACCGCAGCCAGGCCTTGCAGGTTGGGGCGTCAGCGAGCGCTGCGTTTCTGCAGCGAGCGGAGCTTCAAAAGCCTCTGGAATCAAAGGGTTTCGGGCACACGGCGTTTCGCCGCGGCGCCCCGGAGCAAGAGGGGCTCCGCAGGGGGTTCGGAGCGCTACAGAAGTGTTTTTTGCCCAGAAAACCGGCACGAGGAGGCAGAAGGCCCGGGAGGCGCCGCACACCTCGCCCTGCTGCCCTTCACAGAAGTGCCTGTCCCAGATTTACTCGGAGAAAACTTTCCTAACGCTCGGCTGCGTGACGAAGCGCTCTCCATTTCCAAAATCAATACATTAGCTTCGATAACGAGCCTCTAATCATCGTTTGCCACCTCCAAACAAGCGGAGCAGATGGGGAGCTGCATTTCCATCGCGTTCCATCTTCCACCGCAGCCACCGATAAAAGCAAAGCGAAGTTCTGGTGGGAAGTGTGAACGTTTCTGAGCGGCTGCAACCCTGCTCCATCTGCTCGAGCAGACGGGCCGGAGCGATGCCGTCGGAATGCCAAAGCGGCCGCGGCGGGGGAGCGGCCTCGGCGCCGCACACGTACCTCTGGGCCAGCGTGTCGCACGGCGAGCCCTTCCTCTTCCTCGAGTCGGGGTTGCCGGGGTCCGTGGAGCTGTCCCCGAGGCCGCTCATGGTGACCTACTTTGCACCTGCAAAGAGAGCCAGAGTTGAGCGGGGGCTCCCGAGCGCCGGGAGCCGCAGCGCGGAGGAGGCGGCCGACCCGGCGCGGTCACCCCCGTCCCTTGAGAGCTTCCTCCAGGTCTCAGCCGAACGCGGGCGCTTGGGCTGCAGCAGTTTAGGAAGGACAAGGTGCAAGGAGAAGACAGCAAGTCATCGTGTCACCCTCCCAGGGGAGCTGGGGGACACCCGCAAGCCCCCGGCACCCTCAATTGGGCTTAGCCCAACGGCACCACCAGTGCCAGCCCTAGCCCCCCGCTGGCCCCACAGCCCGAGCGGGGCCAACCCCCTTAGACAGGGGGCCAAGGGAGCCCCCAGTGCGTGGAGCTGGAAGCGGCGCTCGCGTTGCTAAAGCCACGTGGTGACCAGTGGGGACCGTGACGCCGCCGTCGTGCAAACGCCACCTCCGAAGCCCGTATCTGCTTCAGGCTCTTCGGCAGGAGCTGGGACACCAAGGCAGGGGACAGGGCCCAGCTCCCCTCCCGCTCGCCCCCCGGCCCATCCGCCGGCCCCAGCGGGAGCGGGAAGGAGGAGACGGGAAGGGGAGAAGCCGCCGGCGCCGCTGCGGGCGCCCGTGTCCGGCCAAAAACAGGAGGGGAGGCGGCGGCGCGGCCTGGGAGCCGGCATGGGGCCATTCCGGCCACCAGCCGCGCGTCCGGGATCCTCAGCTCCAGCCCCGTCTCCAAACACCAAAACACCAAAACACCAAAATTTCCATAGGAACTTAAGGAAAAATTTCTTGCCAGTGAGGGTGCCAGAGCACTGGAACAGGCTGCCCAGAGAGGTTGTGGAGTCTCCTTCTCTGGAGATCTTCAAACCCGCTTGGACGCAGTCCTGTGCCACGTGCTCTAGGTGACCCTGCGTGTGCAGGGGGGTTGGACTAGATGATCTCTAGAGGTCCCTTCCAACCCTAAGCATTCTATGATTCTATGATTCTATGATTCTTTGGAAGGCTATGGAAGGTGACACCCCCAGGTGGGTTCCTTAGGGAGGAGAGCGTGGGATAACTCCGTGTTGGCTCAAGCCACGCTCAGCAAGTCCCTGTTAGGTGCCGGGTTGCTAGAAAATGCCAAAAGGGAAGGAAAGAGCCCCCGGGTCATCGTCCTGCAGGCTGGCACCATCCCTCAAGCTGCAACGGTCCAAAGACCTTGGGGACACCCGACCTTGAACACATCAAGCCCCTGTATGGAGCTCCAGCCTGGGGATAATTCCAGCAGCCCCTTGGCTTTACGGATAACGGGGAAAACGTGGGAAAGGCTCTGCCTCCGGAATAACGGGAATAACCCAGCTGTGGGAAATCCCGAGCTGATGCCCAAGGAGCCTGCTGCAACTCGCAGCACCCTCCGTGCTGCTCCCCAAGGATGGATCCCTCCAAGGATGCCACCTCCAAACCCAAGGTGCCAATCCGCTCCGGAGCACACGGAGAACGCCACGGATTTCCAGGCCACCGGTCCTCGCAACGCGCTTCCTGCAGCGTCGCGTTCCATTTTTTGGCCCTCAAAAACTTTCAGTTTTCGTCCTTTCAGTTTTTGAGGGCCAAAAACTTAGGCAGGACGAATCTAATGACTAATCTTGTAGCCACGCTTTGAAGAAAGCTCAAAGAGGGCTACTACCCGACCGAGGCTCCAGCCAGGCTTTTGCCTTCTTCCCCTTCCCCTTTTCTTCTGCTCTTGCTTCATTCGTTTCCTCCCGTTTCCCCGAGTTTCAGCCCAACGCCCTGGAGCACTTCTCCTTTCTCCGCAGGTTCCCAGGATTCAAGGCCAAGGAGCCCCATGCAATGGGTCGAGCAGCCTTCTCCTACCACCACCCGAGACCCCATTTCCCTTCTCCATCTCCCATCTCATCCAACGGCAAGAACGTGAGTCCTAACAAGAGGCAGCAGCAAGTTCCTGAAGAAGAGTTGCAATGGGCACTCAGATGTCTCAAATGCCATTTTCCAATGGGGTTCAACGCAAAGAAATTCACCTATTTGATGCTAAATTTGATTTGATGCTCAATTCTTCACCGATACCTCCAGTTCGAAAGACGTAGGCTGAGCCCGTCGTCCCAAAAAGAGGCTGGTGGCTCCAGCTGGGACAGCGGCGGTGCCACAAAGCCAAACGAGGTCCAAAAGCGCTTGCGCACACACACATAATGTAAAGGAATATATTTATTATTTATTGTTCAACCTCCTCATCACTGCCCTTTTGAGGAACTGCAACTCGAGGGCCGGAGCTCTCGTTATCTGCGGACACACACGAGCAGGGATATTATCTTCCCCTGCCTTAACCACTTGTGGTTAGTGGTGGCCATCACTAGGATTTCTTAAAAGCAGAAGAAACCCTTGGTTTCTTTCTTCCTTTAAAGCACAGATTTTCTATTTTGGAGCTCTGGGTCTTCCCTCCAAGGAGGGGCTGGAAAAACGGCTGGAAAAGCTAGTGGAGGCAACAGCATCGGGCTCCAACGCCACCACCAACAGGTCTACCCCACGCAGGGGCACCACGAGGATTTGCTCCTTGGTGTTTTATGCCCAAGCATTAATTTAATTCATTTATTTTTATTTTGAAAGGAGGCAGAAGGAAATATATAAAAAAAAAAACCCACACACACAGAGACACAGCTCGAAGAACAGAACCTTTCCAAAAGGAAGTCCAGCTCTTAGGAAATTCAGAGAAGATGTGGGCATAGCAATGCCTCGACGACCGAATTATTGGTGTTAGGGAAACATTCCCGAGACGCCGACAGCTCCGTTCTCACTATCATATCCCCAAGCACAAGCGACGCAGTGCAGGTGATTTTCCCAGATTTTCAAGCTCCCGAAGAGCATTCCCGACCAGGCGCCTTCCCTACCCAAGCCGGAGGACTCCAGCGGCCCGGGAAGCGCCGCTCCCGCCGGAGCCGGAGCGCAGCGTTCCCGCTGACCGCGCGCCCAGCTATTTTTAGACGGCGGGATGACACGTGCCATCCTTCTCCCAGCAAGGAGGAAGGAAGCCTCTGCTCCGGATAACGCAGCGCCTCGGATCTAACAGCCTAACCGGGGCTCCGCGCGCTAACGGGGATGTGCGGCCAAGCCCAGATCCGAAGGACGGGATGCGACCGCCGCTGAGAACAAAATCCCGGTTAGGAAGCACCCCGGGGATTTCAAAAATTCGGGAAATTGGAACTCAGTTCAGCACCAGCCTAATAGAAAGCCACGGCAGCGGGGGAATAAGGATGCATGGAGAAATGGTGCAGTTTAGCGGTGCGGGGTGTTATTTTATATATATATCTTTAACAGCAGTCAGAACCAGTTGTGATATCGAGCGAGATGCTGGACGTGAGCGAATGCAAAAGAGTGTCCTGAGACAGCAGCGTTCATGGCTGCTTGAACAGGGGCAGCAGAGCGTGCGGAATGAAGGGCTCAGGTTGGAGCCGGCATCAGTAGCTCTCCACGCGTAATTAGCAATCCAAACAGGGAATTAGGCACAGCCGAGCTCACCTGCTCCGCGCGCGGACGGCAACACGTGGCCGCGGACGCGCGCCCACGCGGCGGGAGGGATCTGCAAGGGAAGGATTAGCGCAACGGGAGCGGCGGGATCTGCCGAGCAGGAGAAGCAGCTCGAGCGCAACAGGCTGGGGAATGTGCAGAGAGGGGCGGGTTTTGCAGCCCGTCCCGGGAATCGGGAGCGGAGCGGATGGGCAAGGAGATTCCCGGGGAGCCCGGAGAAGGGGCGCGCGGATCGGTGAGGCCCAATGAGCTCCCGCTTTGCCAGGAGGGATGAAGGAGATGGGCAAAAGGCTGGTTTTCCTCTGCGCCAGCACCTGCCATCAGCCGGCGGCAGGATCCACGGGCCGCTCGGAAGGCTCCGCGCTGCTCCGGCACGTCCAACCCCGCCGCGCCGCGTGTGCCGTGTCGGGACAAGCCGGGACCCGGGGGGACCTTCGAGGAGAGGCGCCGCGTTCCGGCTCAGGCTGCTGCTGTCCTCCAAGGACGAGGCGCTGCGTCCCCGGGGAGCCCCCACGCACCGGCTGCGCCCTGGAGCAGCGGCCTCTTCTCCGCAGAGCCATCCCGGGTGTTTTCCCGCTCTGCGTCTGGAAGCTGGAAGTTTTGGAGGGGAAGAGCTACCCCAAGGGCCAGGAACGATGGGCCCGGGTCGGGCAGGAGCAGAGGGCAGAGCGAGGAGCGGTGGGACACGGGATGGGAGACCTGATCCAGGAGGAGCAGAAGTCGCTTCTGGAGTGAGCGCTGCTCTGGAAACGGCTTCTCTGTCCCATCTCCTCCTTTGGAGGTTCTCCGTATCCGTAGCGGCCGGAGGGAAGGGCAGGAAGACACAACTAAGTTGCCACTTTTGCAAATCCCACAGCCGCCGCGCTCGGAATCACAACCGACGCAGCCCAAGCTGGGCAAAACCACAGCCTGGAGGCCCCGCGAGCCGCAGATTTCGGGACACTTGGACCATCTCCGCAAGTTGTCGTCCCCCCGTTGCACCTCCCGGACCAAGCGGGCAGCTCCAAGGCACAGAATCCTTCCCGCTGCTCCGTCTCACCTGCCCGGCTCCCAGGGTTCTGGTGCAGAAGGATCTTCCCGCTCTGCCCTTTCCAAAGGGTTTGCCCTTTGGCACGGCCTCGCCACCCGCACTCCAGCTGGGAGATATTTCACCCGTTGCAGCAATGGGCACAAGCTGCCAGCGCCGCCTCTACAAGGGCCCCCACAGCCCAGGGATCACCCGGGCCATTTTCCTGTGTCCGGAGCAGCTCCTTCCCGCGGGAATTGCACGCTCGGCTCTGCCCGTGCTGGCACGGGAGCACACGCAGGTTGTCACTGCTTTCACCAACACCATTCACCTGCACAACCCGCTCTGCGTGCAGGACCGGGGTTCCCAACTGGCCTCTTTCCACCATTTTTCCCCCCGTTTTGGCCAGCAAGGAGCTGTCCGTCTCCCGCAGTAACTCCTCTCCCAATCTGCTCCCGTA
Source organism: Tinamus guttatus (assembly GCF_059628265.1). Classification (NCBI taxonomy): domain Eukaryota; kingdom Metazoa; phylum Chordata; class Aves; order Tinamiformes; family Tinamidae; genus Tinamus; species Tinamus guttatus. Next base: position 171,032 of record NW_028288846.1, read on the forward strand.
GCTCCGGCACGGCGCACGGACGCTCCGAAGCGGGGAAGAGTTCCCTCCTTGCGCAAGGCTCCGCCACGGAGACGCCGATCCCCCCCCGGCCGGCGCGGGAAATCATTAACTTCCCCGGCCGCTTTTCCTTCTCCCGGCAATGATTAATGCGCGCGATGCGCCGGGCGCTTTTTCCCCCGCGCCGGGGCGGGCGCTGGCGCGTTCCCGGCTCGCGCCCCGGCTCCCGCGAGCGGCCGCGCCGCTTCCCAAGGTCACCGCCGGCAGAGCGCGCGGAACGGCGCGCGGAGCCGTCCTGGCGATCCCCGCGCCGCTTAACCGCAGCCTGGGAATGACGGCAGGGCTCGGCAACGCTCCCCGCGGCGTCCCGGCGCGTCTCCGTCCGGAACGCGGCCCCTCTCCCCGCCGTGCCGCTCACCTGCGCGCGCTCCGGGCGGGAAGCGGGCGGGAAGGTCCCCGGGCGGACGGGGCGGCAGCAGCGCCGCTCCGGCGCCCGCTCCGATCCGCTCCGGCGCCGCCACCGCCGCGCGCCGGGGAGGGAGGGAAGGGAAAGGGGAGGAGGGGGAAGCGCGGAGGGGATGCTGGAGACGGAGCATTCCCTCGCGTGCGGGAAGGGGAAACGGGAGCTCCCGCTGGGTTCGGAGCCCTCCGCGCTGCCCTGGTGCCCCGGGAGAGCGGGAATGAAGCGCGTGCCGAGGGGCCGGGCTCTGGAATGGCCCCTTTGGATCCAAACGCCCGTGTTGCGCTCTGTCCGTGGAGGAAGGGCGCAGGGTCCCCGTTCTCCCCATGGAATCCCAGCTCCCCCTTCCCACCCCAGGACTCGCCCAGCAGGGCCATGGCCAGCAAGGCGCGGGAGGAAGAGCTCCCAAAGCCCTGCGGGAAGGAGGCGCGGGCGGAAACGCGGCCTCGGCGCGGCCGGAGCGCGCGGAGCTTCCGAAGGGCTGCGCCGGGAGCGGGGGCAATGGGGGAACGCTTGGACCCACCTCGGGCACCACCAAGGAAGGAGGGTCTGGGGACACGTCTTGGAGACTCGTAGACTCAGGACAATGTGGCACCGCACGACCTTCCATTGGAGCAAAGCGGAGCGAAGGAGACCGGGGGCGCCACAAGGGATCGGGGATGTGACAACGTCGGCGCGAGCGACGCGAGCAAGGAGACACGACACGATGGGGAGCTGGGCAACGCGCGTGACCCAACCGAGGTCCTCGTGGGGCTGCAACTGCGGGGAGAGGGCGCCGGGAAGCGGAAAAACGGAGCGAAACTCCCCAAAACCCCAACCTCAACCCGCTGTGCCCTGCACATCTGTGCTCCAAACAGCCTCAGGGACTACACCGGATCCCCTGCTCAACAAACATGTTCCCGACCCAAGGATTCCCAAGGGCGGCTCCTTTCGGAGGGGACGTGCCAGGCTTTTGGTCTGGGAGCCTCTTCGGATGCCGCTCAACTCTCCGGGCTGCGTTTCCCAGAAAATCCCCGTTGCCGCAGAGGGACGGAGAGGGGCACGATGCAGCTCCAAAGCGAGAGGAACGCGCCGAGTTCCAAGAGCCTCCAACAAATCGCAGCCCTTCAGCTGTTCAATCCTTTTTTATGACTTCAGCAGAAAAAAAAAGAAAAGAAAAAAGATCCCCTTGCTGGAATGGCCCGGCTCCAGCACTGAATCTGATTACAGCTGCTGTGCTAAATGCATGATTAATAGCCGGCTTTGTCGCGGCGGCATCTGCGTCGCCGCGACGCTGCCCGAGCATCCCCTTGGTCCCTGCTCAACGCGGTGCCTGGTGGGTCTATTCCAAGGAAGGAATCGGATGGGAAGGAACCAACGGAATATCTCCGCAAAAGGGGGAACGGGCTCCGTAGGGCAGAGTTAACGATGGCAAAAGATGCTGAGGATGAGGAACTTAAGGAAAAATTTCTTCCCAGTGAGGGTGCCAGAGCACTGGAACAGGCTGCCCAGAGAGGTTGTGGAGTCTCCTTCTCTGGAGATCTTCCAAACCCGCTTGGACGCAGCCCTGTGCCACGTGCTCTAGGTGACCCTGCGTGTGCAGGGGGTTGGACTAGATGATCTCTAGAGGTCCCTTCCAACCTTGAGCATTCTGTGATTCTATGATTCTATGATTCTATGAACCCGCGGGAGCCACGGAGGTGTCGCGAGGAGCCCCGGCTTCGCTGCCCTCCCTCGTCCTCCTGAGCATGGGGATTAATGACGAAGCCTGCGGAAAACAGGCGCACGGAGGGGAGCGAATTCCCTGCCGGCAGCCCCAGCACGTCGAGGCGGCAGCTCCGGCTCTAAAACTGGCACCTCCGGCTGGAAAATCCAGCCGGGAACGGCACCGACCTTCAGCCATTCCCACCAGGAGGACTCCGCAAGCGCGGCCTGACCTACTTACAAATATCCGTCTGGTCCTGCAGAAGACTTGCTAATTGACACTGGAAACGAGAACCTTTCTGTGTTGAAAAAATAAAAGTGAAAAGTGAAAATTATCCCCCCAAACTCCAGCGTGCGGGATTCGGGGACGGCTCTCCGGTGACGCGCTCGCACCAACGCCGGCTCCCGAAGCCAGCACAGCCTGGAGCTCCCCACGGGTTATCCAGGGAAATCACCCCCCGCTCACCGCACGTTTTAGCTCTACGGATCTCTGGTTGCCTTTGAGCGAGGGCAGCGCACGCGATGCCAAGAGCCCCAGGGCTGGGTTTCCTGCTCCTCTCACCAGCGATGGAATCTCATCCAGAGGCAGGACAGGGCCCAGCGGGGTCCTCATGGGACCCCCTGGGTCGACGGCACCAGCACAGAGGGGTCTCCCCGAAGCTCTCACAGATCCAACCTTCAAGCAACGGTAGATCTAGACGCCAACGAAGAGGCAGGGGCCTCCAGCGTGATGCTCCCAACCATGTTTGAATCCCATGGGAACACCTCGCTCCTGCACGGCTGTGGGCAGGCGCCAACACATCTGGATGCGCCCCTGGCAGCAGCAGCAACACCCTTGCCCTTCCCTTGGGCAAAACCCACTTGAATCTACTCGTTATTTAGGGAGACAAACAGTTCGCCAAAAGATTCGTCTTCCCTGAGCCTTGGGCAGCGTTCGGGGAGCTCCAGTTTGACGCGCGCTCGTGGGGCCGCCCTGCCAAGGCCACGCGGTGACGGTGACCCCCGCCACCAGCCACCGCCGCTCACTGGGGACGGAGAACGGAGGCAACGCCAAGAACGGGGTCGGCTCCGCGTGCCGCCACCCAAAGTGGGCGAATTACGCAACTTGCCGGCCGGTTTCGTAACCCCAAGTTACCAACTCTTCTGCCCTTGAGGAATACCCTGAATCGGGACCTTTTCCTGCAGCTTCACATTGGGTTTCAGCCAGGACGCTGAGGAGGGAGAGTTTCCATCACTTTCCAGAGGGTTCTCCCAAAGTCTGGAGCGACTCGTCCGAACAGGATTGTCCGCGCGGTGCCGAGCGGCGGGATAAGGGCACGCGGACGCCCCCGTTACATGGGAACGTGCAACCTGCGGGATCTTCCCGGCTGGAAAACGCGCCCCGCGCTGCGAAGCCTTCGCTGGCGCCGGGGAAGGCAAGGGTGAATTTTGCTGTTGAAACTGAAACTCAGCCCGGAATTGCTAAGCGACAAAAACAAAAGATGTTCTCCCGAACGGATGGTGTGTGTTAGGAACTCAGCACTGCTGCAGCCCTGACATTCAGCTGCAAGAAGAAAGAGGCACAAACTCGGGGGGGAGAAAAGAAAAACCCCGAGGCAGGTTTCCACCCTCCAAATCCCTGCAGTGCCCATGGCCGAACTGCGAGCAAGGAATGCAAACACCACCGTGGAAAAAAACAAGGGAAAAAACATGGGAACTGCTTCTCCGGGAGGAAGAGCTCCTGGGGATCCATGCGGGATGGGCAGCACCCCGATGGGATGGGGGACGCGGTATCACTGCGGCCTATGAATAAATGGAGACGTTTATTGAGTTGGTAGCAAGATCTGCCGAAATACAGAAAATGTGTTTATGCATATATATGCAAAAAAAATTTATATATATATATATGCATGTAGAAATATATATATGAAAACAACAGTTCCTGCCCTCGTGCCTCCTCGAGCACCACTCTGTCAACCTGCAACCAGGCCGAGGCCGCCGCTGCGGGGGGAGGAACGACCCGCCGCGGCGCTAATGGGATCCGCGCTCGGATTGCGGTCCCGCATCCCTCGGGAATCAATCAAACGCCCCGTTAACCTCTGCTCGCCCGGCTGCAGCACAGGGCACCGCGGGGAGCGGGATCTGGTCCCAAGGCGTTTCCCAAACCCTCCTGGTGCAAAAAAACGGGGGTCGAGAGCGCCTCGCGCGGCCTCTTCTATCTGCAGCGCCTCGACCGAGGCTCCGCAAGAGGAGCAATTATAAAGTAGCTGTGGAAACAACTCGTCACCCGTGGAGGGGAGACGTCCTGGGGGTTCAATTACGTGACAGGAGCAAACCCCGAGGAGTCGCCCCGGGACGGGGCTTTGCTCTTCGTTAGCCTCCCCTAATTGCGGCGGCTGCGGGGAGCGCGTTTAATTGCCAGCCAGTTGCGCCCGTCAACAAGAGCTCCGGGAATCGCAAAGGGTCCCCGCTGGGGCCGGGACGGACCTCTCGGGCACTCACCTCTTCTCTCCCCTCTCCATCCTGCACGCCGGGATGCCCAATGGAAGAGAGGAAGCCCAAGGGAGGAGGGAGAGGAAGCGCCTTGCCAAGGCTCAGAGGGATGAGCGTGGGGCTGGCACGGGCACAGGGATGGCACTGGGAGGTGCCAAGCGTTTGTGAGCCCCCAAGCCCCGGAGCTGCACGCACGCGGCACATGCAAATCCCACAAAAAGAGACTAAAACCAGAGGCCGGGTGGCACCGAGCTCAAAATCAGATGCCCGGGCACAGCGGTTCTGCAGGAGGGAGGCGCGGGGCCGCGCGCGCTGGCAACGCGTACGGGCCGGGGGGCAAAATCCGCCCCTTCCGACATCGCCGTCCCACAGCGGCCGCCATCTAATTATCTTCTGAAGATTCAAAACAGGCACGTGCGCAAGCCTGAACTCTGCGCACCCCCCCAAAGAAGAGAACAAGGAAGAAATGGAACAAAAAAGAGCAAAAATAGCAGGAAGCCGAGGGCGGCATCTTCACCAAGCAGCAGAAAAGGAGGGCACGGACTGACGCAGCAGGGACGACCCGCACCCGCTCCACGGTGGGGTTGGGAACCTCTGCGTTTTGCTGAGCAGGAGGGTTGCTGCAAAACGCCCGCTCGGAGCCCTGTGCAGCGCTGCGGGACCCTGGAGACGTGGCTTTTTGGAGGCCAGATCTCGCCTGCGTGCCCGGGAGCCGTTCTGCAGACGGGACATGGAGATCCTCTCCTGACCCAGCACCGAGCTCTCTGGTTGCCTCCCATTAAAAATGGATGAAAAGAAACTCTTTGGGAAGTGGGAAATCTCCTCCTCGGCTCTTTCTGCCTGCAGACAGACCTTGGGGGCTGTGCGCTCCCTCCAAACCAAGACCCCGGCGTTACGATGACTGGCACCGTCCATGCCCCCCATGTCAAGACTTGAAGAGATTAGACAAGAAAAACGGCCATCTCCACCCTGTAGAGGCTCCAGCCAGATACGAGGGTCTTGGCAAGGCCTAAAGGAGTCTAGCGAGCACTGGACCTCAAAATTGGGTTAAGGCCCCAGTCAAACACTGAGTTTCTTCTCCATCCCCTTTATCACAGAATCCCAGAATCCCAGAATGGCTGAGGTGGCAGGGACCTCTAGGGATCCCCCAATCCAACCCCTGCTCCAGCAGGGACACCCAGAGCACGGGGCACAGGGGGCATCCAGGCGGGTTGGACATCTCCAGAGAAGGAGCCTCCACAGCCTCTCTGGGCAGCCTGTGCCAGGGCTCGGGCACCCTCACACCAAGGAAGTTCTTCCTCACATGGACATGGAGCTGCCTGGGGTTCAGCTTGGACCGTTACCCCTTGTCCTGTCACCGGCCACCACCGAGCAGAGCCTGGCCCCATCCTCCCTACATTCTCCCCTCAGCTACTTGTCCATGTTGCTCACATCCCTCTCAGCCTTCTCTTCTCCAGGCTCAACAGGCCCCGCTCGCTCACTCTTTCCTCACACAACGGCTGCTCCAGTCCCTCCATCACCTTCGTGGCCCTGCGCTGGCCCCTCTCTAGCAGCTCCACGTCCCTCTTGTCCTGGGGAGCCCAGAGCTGCCCCCAGGGCTCCAGGTGCCTCCCCAGGGCTGAGCAGAGGGGCAGGATCCCCTCCCTGGCCCTGCTGCCAACGCTAGCTCAGGTGAATCGAGCTCTCCTCGTGGCCGTGCTCAGCTCTTCCCTGCCTCTGGGTGGCTTCCATGCACCCGATGCCGCTCAGGAAGGCGGCGCCGCCCTCCTCTCCACAGCGCGGACCCTCCTCGCTTTCCCGCCTGGCAGGGGGACACCCCGGAGCTCCACCACAGCAGCCAAGGTCCCACCACGCTCAGGAACCAAAGCCACCTGCATCCTCGTGCTCCCTGTTTGCACTTGAGCGCCCAGGGCAGCTCCAGGGCGTTTAGTTGAGATCTTTTTGTCCCAGAACAGGAACAGAGGGACTCAGGTGGCAGAAAGCCGCGGCGTAGAGGAGCCACCATCCCTTACGGAAGCCCGTGGAGCCGCAGCTCTGTGGGGGACTCGCAGCTCCCCAGTTCCTGAGTCCTCCCGTCGTCGCAGCGGTTCTGCCGGGTTTGGGCCAGCGCTCGCGTCTCCGGATCAGCGCGGCAAGGAGGAGCGCGGAGGAGCAGGGCCGGCAGCCGTGACCTTGGCCGCATTCCTGCGGGCACGCGGCCTTCCCGGCCCACAAACAGCCAGCCCTGGAAGCGCCCGCGGGATCACGCAGACAAAACAAGCGCCGCTCGCCGGCCGCGCTCCGCAGCCCCCGCGCAGCGCGATAAGGACGGGGACGACGCGGTGACAAACGACTCGTTTCCACCTAACGAGGCTCTTCGTTTCCACCCAGTCCCGCTCGTCGAGGGCCGCAGCTCCATCCCCAGCGCTCCGAGGAGAGGGACCCACCGCCGGCACTTCCGACTGTTGTTCCAAAGGCTCGGAGCGAGGATGAGGGCGCTTGGACTCGGCTGGACCTCCGAGCGTCACTTCTTTCCCATTTCTTGCCATTTCTTGCAGCGGGTGACATGGGACAGTGCTGGGCATGGAGGAACTTGGGTTTCTGTCTAATTCCTTCCAGCTGGGTCCTCTTTGGCAAAGCACCGTCGCGCTGGGTCCTTGTGAACAACACTTAGCACTTAATACCCCTCACGGAAGCAGAGACACAGCCTGGCCGACCCCAGAAGACAACACAGAACACCCCAAAACCTCCTCATCCCCCCAGCCCTACGGCCAAACAAACACTAACACCATCAAGAAGTTCCTTCGCTTTGGTACTGCGATACCGCAGCACCAGTTTTCCTGCGCAAATACGGAGTCTTAAACTTGCTTTTTAAGTTAAGACTCTCCCAAATAGCTTGACTTGGAAGGCTGAAGCTCCAAAGAGTCACAAGTCACCAAGTGTGCAATAAAAGCGTTGCTTTGGGCAGCCCTTGGCAGCTCGGCCACGGCACGAGCTCTCCTCGCTCGCAGGGCAGGAATTTTCTAGCTGTTGCTTTAATGCTAAAGTCCAAAACGGTCACGTTTGGGGGGACCTTCAGGAAACCGAAAGCAAAAGCGAGCGGGTACCTAAACCTTGCTGAAAGTGAAGCGCATTTGCAAGGCCTTTTGTATTTCAAATCCCTTACTCTGCTATAAAAATAATAATTATAAAAAAGGGTGAAGCCTTTCCTAAAATATTTTTAATGGCTCCCAGACTCTCTGTCCTATGCAAGCGTTGCATTTTAACCAAACGTTAGGACGGGGCATGGATTTCCACGCTCGCCAGTGCATCTTTGGTTTCCGGATCAAGAAATCCCTCCTCAGGCCAGATGCAGCAGGAAGTGCAGATTCCCTCCCGCAAGGGCATTTGCAACCCGAGGACGAGATCCCCAAGCCCTGGGTTATTTCAGCGCAGGGCTGTCACCTTTTTCCTGCGTTTCAAGGGACTTTGGTCAGGCGTTGGGATGGGGACACCGGCGCTGTGGCGGGGACACCGGGGCAGGACGGCGGCTCTCGGCGTTCAGCCACAAGAAGTCACTAGCGAGCCCGGTTCCCCCTCCGGACGTGCTGCGTGACAACGCGTCACCTTGTCACCCGCCGCAGGACACGCAGGACCGGTCCGGCTCCACATTCCGGTTGGGCGGCGGAGCCGAGGTGTCCGCTCGGGAGCTGCCCTCGCTCCCCTTGGCGGCTTTCAAAGCGTCCGGGACTAGTTTGCAAACCCCAAGTAGGGCACGGCCGCGCAAGCAGCCGCATCCAAAGCTGCTCCCTGTTTTTTTCATTCAATAAAAGTAAATAAAGAGAGGTTTAACGTGACACGGGGCGCGCGCACCCGCGGCCACTGCGACAGAGACGCGCCACGCGCTCCCACCGCGCACGGCCCCACGCTCCAACGCTGCAAACCAACATAAAGATCCCCAGCAGTTTTTACCCCAACGGTGCCTCTTTAAAAAGCGATCCTTCCCATCTAATCTTTCCAATCTCCTGAATATTCCCCTGGGATCGTATTACTGTGTGCAAGCGCGGCTGCGGGGAGGAGGAGGAGGAGGAGGAGGAGGAGGAGGAGGAGGAGGAGGAGGAGGAGGAGGAGGAGAGGAGGAGGAGGAGGAGGAGGAGGAGGAGAGACCTCTCACTTGCTGCCTCCTTCCCTCTCCCTGGCGCAGCAGGGGGGCAGCCGAGGGTGCAACCCGCCTTGCACAGGGGGAAAATCCTGATCGGAATTTGCACGGCAGAGCGTTCGCTCCAAGGAGCGGCTCCGCAGCGGGGGCGCTCGGGCAGGGACCCACGCGCGGGCGCGTTTTCCTGCAGATGTCACGGCCGGCTCCCAGCTGGCGTTCCCTGACTTCCAACCTGAGAAGAGACCGGGCTCCATGTCCTTGAGAAAGGAAGACTGGGAAGCTAATGAGTAACACTGAGAAACGGAGGTTTCACTGTCTGCTGCTCTTGACTTTTGGAAATGATTCCAGCAGTGACCGCGGTGGATAGGGATGAGGCTCCTGCAAACCGAGAAGGGAGCTTTGGAGAAGCTGAGGCCTCCGTGGTGGCCCTCTTGGGATCCACCGGCATTTTGGCAAACAGAGCCACAGAACCCAGTCTAGATCCCAGAATCCCAGAACGGCTGAGGCTGGAAGGGACCTCTAGGGATCACCCAGTGCAACCCCTGCTCCAGCAGGGACACCCAGGGCACGGGGCACAGGGGGGCATCCGGGCGGGTTGGACATCTCCAGAGAAGGAGCCTCCACAGCCTCTCTGGGCAGCCTGTGCCAGGGCTCGGGCACCCTCACACCAAGGAAGTTCTTCCTCACATGGACATGGAGCTGCCTGGGGTTCAGCTTGTCCCCGTTACCCCTTGTCCTGTCACCGGCCACCACCGAGCAGAGCCTGGCCCCATCCTCCCTACATTCTCCCCTCAGCTCCTTGTCCATGTTGCTCAGATCCCTCTCAGCCTTCTCTTCTCCAGGCTCAACAGGCCCCGCTCGCTCACTCTTTCCTCACACGACGGCTGCTCCAGTCCCTCCATCACCTTCGTGGCCCTGCGCTGGCCCCTCTCTAGCAGCTCCACGTCCCTCTTGTCCTGGGGAGCCCAGAGCTGCCCCAGGGCTCCAGGTGCCTCCCCAGGGCTGAGCAGAGGGGCAGGATCCCCTCCCTGGCCCTGCTGCAACGCTCCTCCTGCTGCAGCCAGGAGCCCATTGGCCTTCTTGGCCACCAGGGCACGTTGCTGCCTCATGGGCAACTTGGTGTCAGGCAGGACTCCCAAATCCCTCTCCATGGAGCTGCTTTCCCAGCATATCAACCCCTATCTGCGCTGGTGTCTGGGTTATTCCTCCCGCTATCGCCCGAGGAGTTTGGGGTGAGAGGGGCAGGCTGGCAATGCTCGAGCCCCAGCAGGCCCCATGGTCGCTCAAGGCCATGGGCAACGTCAGTGCCAGCGGGTCTGAGTCTAGAGGCCCCACGTGGTGTCAGGGTGTCCAGAGAAGCCAACGGCCGCAGAGCAGCCCCACATTCTCAACAACAAGAGTCGCAGAGCAGGACTAACCGTCCCCTCGTCTGGGCAATCAGCTCACGTTACAGAGCCGAGCGTCTCCGAGCCCCATCCTACTCCGTCTTCCCTCCGGAGAGCAGCAACATGAATATTTCAGCTCACCGACAAGCTCGTGTTTTGCCTGCCAGAAGCCACGCTCCGACCAAGGGCTCAAGCCGCCTCCTTTCTCGCTCGTGCTCCTTTGCACAGACCCAGACACAAACCAATGGAAATACAGAAAGACGGTATCGACACTCGCTAATCAAGGCACAACTGCACTGCAGCACGAACCCGGGATCCAAATCTCCTCTTCCAAACCACAGCTCCAAGCTACCTACCAGCTGCTCCTTGCAAGCGCCCTAGATGGGTCTCATCCTACCTCAGCTTGGACATCTCCCTTCCCACTTGCCACCCAATTCCAGAGAGTTTTTCTAGGGAAGGATTCCTCCGGTCAGGATGTGGACATTTGGAAAACGTCATCTCTCTTGTAACCCTAAACACGTGTTTTTGCTCCCCCGGCAATCGAAGGCATCTTGACACCCAGCCCAGCTGGAGATCCCCTTTTAGTGACATCTCCGGTCTCTCTTAGTAATACCAAGGTACTTAGTCCCCCTTATCCTATCATTGGAGATTTCGCATGGACAGCAAGATCTACAGCTCCAGCTTTGCAGAGCGCAGCCCATGACCCTCTAGGAAGGTTGTCACTGGAAGACTCTTGAAACCGCATCCACGTCCCAGTAGGCCGCTGAGACAAGCGTACTACGGCCCACACAAGAGTTGCATTTATTTGGTTTTGCTTCACTTTGATGGGCCAAAAGCCCTGAAACGCTGGCTGGAGGCTAACGCAGCTCTCTGTTGGAAAGCAGGCCATAAGGAAGAAGACACGGGGACCAGAGACCATGGTTGGCAGGATCTGGCCCAAATGAGAGGCAGCAGCACTAGTTGCAGGCAGGAAGGTGCTAGTTCAAGCAACCATCCCCATCGTACGCTTACTTCCTTCGCTTATGTAAGAGCATGGAAGCGCCCACGGAAATGTCATGGCCTTTGGATACCTTCCAAACTACCACTGTAGCTCGGGAGTTAGTAGGTTTGAGCAATCTCGGCTCTAGTGATGAGTCTACCCCCGAAAAACGCACCGTGAGCAGCTCCGGAGCTTGCTGCTTAGCGAGTCCATCACCCAAGTCCCCACCGACCCTTCCATTGGAGCAACGCTGAGTTTGGCAGCCAACCAGCAGCTTGACCAGCCCCAAAAACGTAACGGCCAAGCAAGACAAGTCAACTCATGAGGGGATGCAAGGCAACCCACGAGCCCAACCAACCCACCGCAGCGCTTGGCTTGGGCAACCCTTCTACGCACGAAGACGCCGGCCGCGGCCCCAGCGCTCTGGTGGGTGCTGAAATTCCGAGCAGAAAGGCCGGGGTAACACAGGGCTCTCTGCAGAGCGCTCGGCAATCGCTAACGTGGCGCGCGCTCCGTGCCAAGGCTACGCGCCCGGCAGCGCCTTTGGCCAACGCTTGATGAAAGGCGGTCGCGCGGCCTCGCGTGGCCGCTCGAGGGTCGCTCCGCCGGCACGGCCTGTAATCAATCACACCGGCGTTCGGTA